>NC_135421.1:28187938-28427938 GCF_051991245.1 Festucalex cinctus
TTGTGACTGTCGGAGAAGACGTGGAATTGATGTGCCGCGTCAAAGGGCCACCTCTCGCCATGACGCTCACGTGGAGCCTGCAGCGCGGCGGCTCTACCTTAGACAACATCTTGACGATGTACCACGACGGTGCCGTCAGCTGGTCCGGAGAGCGCCAACGTTACCATCTGAGGGTTGACACCAGTCCCGGTGTGAGGATGTACTACCTTCTCATCAACGGTGCCAGCCATCGGGAGGCGGGGAGCTACCAGTGCCGGATGTCCATTTTCCAGAAGAACGTGCACAAGAAGCTGTCGCCGTCCAACATGCTAATGATCAAGGTGCAGAATCCAGGTGAGAAACCAAGTGAACTTAGAATGGTCCGAAGTCGACTGATTTACTGATTTAACCAAACTCAGGTATAGACCAAATCATCTGCTACAAGACCAGATGGTTCAAAATGAACAACAACATACTAGTTGTCTCGTCATTCGGCAATTTATTGGATTTACTACGCCACAATTTTGTTCACAGATTGTGACATTGACTCGTCACTAATCACGAATTGTTGGCTTAACTCATTCACTGCCAGCCCAGTAAAAACGGATCTTTGGCGTCGATTATGGGGAAAAATAATAATCAGGATTATTTTGGCAATAGTTGAAATCACGATTATTTAAACGGTTATTTATGTTTTGGCACAAAACAAGAAAATGTTTAAGCGTTTAAAAATATTAGGACCAAATTTCAAAACAATAGAAACACTATAATTAAATTTTGGACCAAACAGAATTTATAATAATATATATTTATTTATGTTGGCAAAAATGTGAACGTTGGAGTGCAGCATATGCACTGTGTACTAGGGCAATATTTTTTTTTTATTGTTTTTGGTACAAAACAAGAACATTTTTAAACATAAAAAATATTAAGACAAATAAAATTATTTGAAACACTATATTTATGCAAGTTCCTTTTGAATGAAACAAAATTGATCAAATTAGTTATTTTAAAATAAAAAAAAAAGGTGCAAATGTATCAATTTAAACAACTCAATAATCTTCTTACTTTGCAATTATGCTGATGTTGTCATTGTGGAGTGTAATAATTGAAATTATAATTTAATTTCAATTAATTGCACAGCCCTACTTTGACGTGTATAGCCATCAATGGCGCTGAATGAGTAAAAAAAAAAAAAAGAGGCAGAATGAATTGCGTCATCTTATAGCGTCGTCTTGTGTTTCTGAATGAACTTAAGTGACAAAAAAATGTAAGAATAGGGTAAAAGTCAAGCTCTATTTTTCTTTGGATCACACTATCAAAATGGAAGAAGACTGGGAAATTATTCTGTTGTACACAAAGGGGCCTGTGATTATTTTTCAAACACCACAAATTCCCACCATGCCTAACCATTTGGTGGGCCCACATTGAGGACAGGTTTCCCTGTTTGGCCAAGTTGTGCAAACGTTACTTGGCTGTCCCAGCAGCAAGCTCAATGGACAAAAGGATTTTATTTTTTTTATTTTTTGGCTGGAAATCACACGGCAGCTTTCACCCAGCCCACATCGATGCTGTTGTATCCGATGTGTAAATTTAATAAATGAGCTGCTCATTCTTTGTAAATATAAATTATTGCAGCAATTGAACATCCAGTCAGTTTTTTTGTTTTTTTGTAATCTTAATAATTTACCTACGATTGGCTGGCAACCAGTCCAGGGTGTCCCCCGCCTACTGTCCAAAGCCAGCTGAGATAGGCTCCAGCACCCCCCGCGACCCTTGTGATGAATAAGCGGTCAAGAAAATGGATGAATGGATGGATCAAAGATGTCATCAGCTTCTAGTTGATGTCACCTTGACTTTCATTGTATTACTGTCGACTTGAAAAAAAAAATCTGAAATCATTCACACCTATTTAACACAATCACCATTAAGAGCAATAACCTTAACCTGCGCGCTGTCACATGGTTTGTTGTGATGTCTTTTGTTCAGAAAAGAAACCTAAACTAGTAGAAATTGTGCTTAATAGCCTATGAACTGAATAGAATAGTTACCAATATTGGGTATGGAAGTGCCCTCAATAAGAACCAAAGAGTGATTCAGCTCAACATGAACTTAGTTCTGTTTGTGTTCACATTGCACGTTCTCTTCTCTGGAGATGATCAGAGGGTGCTGAAACTGAAAGCTTAAAAGGATTGAAAGGGTGAAAACGGCCTTCAAATTAGGGTTAACGGATTCCACAAGGTTCCATACCCCTACCCCAAAACCTGTTACCCGTCTTCCCTTTCTCTTAGAGAGCGACCTCATGCTGACGCCTACTCCTTCCTTGACCAGAAACATCAACAGTGATGTCACCATCAACTGCTTAGTTACCTCATCTCGCTCTGGATCTTCTCGTTACGCCGTTACCTGGATTCGACAGCGGCAGACCCAAAACGTGACCATTTTGAGCTCGGATCGAGACTCCTTCGTAACGTCGACTGTGGACCACAAGCAACGGATCAGCACACAGAGCACAAAGGGTCCCAATTTTGAGTTGACCATTCGGGATTCTCAGATTTCAGACCAAGGTTTATATGTGTGCGAGGTGGTGGAGTGGCTGCAAGATCCTCGTGGTGAATGGTATCATCTCCCCCCAGTCTCTCGAACCGTTCAGCTGGCACTCATTGAGCCTGGTGAGTTGTATGCACCCAAACTATTTTGTTCTGGATTAACCAGGATTTCTCTTTTGTTCAGCCAATGATCTTCTTTTGGATGCCAAAGAGCAGCAAGTGCTTGCGAAGGAAGGAGACAAAGTGCAACTCGAGTGCGAGCTGATCTCGGGTGCATCCGGCGAGTCCCGTTTCTATAAAGTCACCTGGTTTTACACCAGACTTGGATCTACTGCTGTTCCGCTGTTGGAGCTCGATCATACGGGCCTACTGAAGTATCCGGAGAGCAAAGGTCTTCACGGCCTGCAGGGGAGGCTTCGTCTCTCCAGACCCAGCCGGGGCAGTTTCGGTCTTGAAATTCAGAGGGTCCAGGACAGGGATAGCGGGACATACCAGTGTCGGGTGGAGCAGTACCAACTTGTGCAAGAAGGCCAATGGGAGCAAAAGGCGTCCGTTGACGGTGGTCACAACGTATTGTCTGTAAAAGTTACAGGTATGATTACAATTTTACGCATTTTCTCTTGATGATCCTCCCTAACCTAAAGAATTGTTTTTGTTACCGTTTCACAGACAACAACCTGTCCGTCGTAAAAGAAGAGTTGGCGTTTAACGTGAGCACGTCACAGGATTTCACCATCCATTGTCACATCAGCAAACAATCCAGCCCGGAATCCGAGTTCCAGGTCACCTGGTTTTGGCAGGAGAAGCGAGAAAGCAAACGGCGAGCTGTATTCACGTCCTATAGAAACTCGACGTTGCAAGACTTCTGGATCGAGAAACGAGAGCGGCTGAAATTCGGTCACGCGTTGCCCAACCAATTCGGCCTCACCGTGTCCAAGCCCACTCTTGCGGATCGCGGTCTTTATTCCTGCGAGGTGGAAGAGTGGCTGCCTTCCGTCTCGCACGGCTGGAGGAGAGCAGCTGTGGACGGTTCCGGCTATTCGACTGTCAGCGTCTACTCACAAGGTAACTTCATGAGTCATATAATTATGAGAAATAACAATTCAAGTGTAACTCTATTTTTTTTTTTTCTTTGCCTGTCAGTAAAAAAATGGAAGCAGGTTCCCACAGGAAAAAAAAATAAATCAACCAGGCGATAACCTCATCCTTGTCTTGCGGCAGTTCGAACTGATGATCACGAAAATCCTGTGGTTGAAGAATACATTCTCACATACCACTTTTTTTCAAATTGATACCAGTACAAGTATTCACTCTTTTGAGTACTCACTGATACCGGGTACCAATACATCTCGTACCTTTGTCGTCTAAAATTTCATTGAACACAAAGAGAAATGATGATTCGCCAATGTGTCAAACTACTCCAGAGGAGGATTTATTCAATGTCAGATCTTGTTTGCCTTCTGTATCGGTGGCTGTTATCGGCAGCCTCCACAAGTACTGATGCCTTTTAAAAAAAAAAAAAAAAAAAAAAAAAAGCCAGCTTTACCACTTGCACTGTCTTTCTTTGGACCCATGATTAGGGGCTAATACACGATGCAAAACTAAAAAAAAAAAAAAGATTTGCGTACATAACAATGAACAGGTCTGCTCCAAACGAACTTTGAACACGAATGTGCGACGGAGGAAGCCGGAAGCATCCTGGCCATTCGAGTGAGTCGCGTTCAGGTACGCTCGGCTTTTTTCAGACTGTGGCGCATGCAGAGCTACAGTAAGGCACACCTATTAGACTTGGACTTAGACTTGACTTTAATTTGAAATAAACCAGACTAAATAGATAGGACCAAGAATCAAAATCACAATAAAAACATTGATAAATACAATAGAAACAAAATTCTAATGTGCATTCCATATGTAATTGCATACACCAGTATCAGCTGACCTCTTGTGACCTCTTTACGATCAGGAATTAGAAATTAGAAGAACAGAAAATTGTCATTAATTTCAGGAAATTTTAAGAGAAGATGCTATATTGGGATATATAGCTCTTTCTTTTTTTTTTTTTCTTTTTAGGAAATTTTATGTATCGAAAGTACAAGTGCTGTTTGGTATGTTTATCGGTGACAACAAAGAGTATCGGTCTGAAAATAGGTGATTCTAACATCTCTATAGTTTTTATTGAGTTTTACCAGTGATCTATTTGACTTGGAAAAAAAAGATGCCCCAAGTGAGTAAAAGCAGGGACTTAAAAAAAAAACGTGTATACTGTACATGTGAAGAAGTCATGTGACTCTAGTTACCGTGTGTGCAGGAGAGAACGAAGCCCGCTCCGGATGTCAATCGGGCATGTGGATCGGCCTTCCCGTGGCTCTCGTGCTCTGCTCGCTGTTGATCATATTTGTGCTGGTGCTGAAGATCCGTCGGGCCAAGACGTCCGAAATGAAGCCAGGTCAGTCGTTGTGGGCGGAGCAGCATCAACTGAAAACAAAACTCAGTGCAGACGACTGAACGGTCACCTGGAAAGAAATACAAACATCAACGTTCAACTTCAGTTTTCATTTTAGGTTTGCAAGCTTTTTTTTTTTTTTTTTTTTTTTTTTTTTTCTCCCACTGCAGCGCCACCTGCTGCATAGAGTGGATTACTGTGTTACCTGGCCAAGTGCAAGTGTGGAAAATCACAGAGTAAAAATGTAGTAGTGGTCAGTCTCAAATCTGTACTAATCAATTGAGTGTGATTAAATGTGTCTACTTTTTACTTATATCAATTGCAAAAGAATATAAATTTATTTTACAGAATTTCAAAAGAAATGTTCTCAACAAAAAAAAATACTAATATAATAACTAGAGCTGTCAAACGATTACATTTTTTAATCAGATTAATCACATCTTAGAATTTTGATTAATCATGATTAATCACTGACTTAAAAAAGCTTCTTTTTTTTTTCCCAACATATTTTGCCCGCTAAATTTGAAGCTCATCTGTTGTGTTAATTTTTTCGACATTTAATGTTATGAGGACATCTTCAAAAATTGATATCCACTGCACATGCTCATCCGGCTTTTTCTAATCAATTAATTATTTGCATAATTTAAAATGGGAAAAACATTTATTAAATGCTTTACTTTAATGCATGTCGTTATGTTTATTGCTCAAACTCCAACAGCTACCTTTAACGTAATCATCCGCTGTCTGCTAAAAAGGATCATCTTCGGTCAAAATTAATAGTGTGATTAATCTGTGGTAATACTATGATTAATGCGATCATTTTTTGTGATTAATTAATTAGTTAACGCTTTAACTTTGACAGCACTAATAATATTTCATATATATGTTTGTTTTTTTTTTTTGTTTTTTTTGTTTTTTAAATATAGCAAGTGGCAAAATCTCAACATGTTCTCTTGTCCAATTCTCCAAAAAGTCATATGCATATTGATGTGCGTGAACCATAAAGCTTGTTCATCTGCCGGGTGCGAAGACGCGTCTGCGGTCCAAAAAAATGAAATCTTGCTCTGCATGAAAACGTACGTGCCAGATATGCAAGGATGTGTGCTGACTGTGTGGTCTGGCGCTCTGCAATAACGCGCGTCTTGACTCATATTCGGCCAGACGGTGTTTCGACACACGTCACATGACCTCCTAAAGAGGTTAACCGCACACGTCGGAAGAGGAGAGCAGACTTTTCTCCAAGTTTCAACTCTGAAAAAAAAAATCTAGTTGGACTTTGAAATTTGTGTGCGCGAGCGCGCGTGAGCGCTTTCCTCGTCAAATGTATTTCCCCGCTATGGCTGTCTGCAGCACTCGACATCAGAAATGAAACAAGAAGTGTGAGATTAAATGCCTGCCTGAAGGATTTCCACTTGGGTAAACAATCTTAGCCCGCTTTTTTTATTCGACATCCTCAAACTGTCGAATGACTCAGCAGTTATTTTCTTCAAACGAGCCACGGGAAGATGGAAGGGCAGATGGAAGTTTTTGGACATTGCCAGCATCCGTTTGAACCTTTATTAGCTGCATGAGCAGGAAATGAGTAACAGGGAAACATTTATAATTGTTATGTATAATGGGCAGGAAATCAAAACCACATTGGATTCAATGCATTATTAAAAAAAAAAAAACATCTTGACAAATTGTATTCAAAATGGAGCCCCTACAGCAAAGTGGAGACTGTGGAGGGGCATTGCAGAAGGGTAAGCTTGTTTGCATGCATATTTAATAATGTTGTCATTTTATTGGAGAAGAGACTGAGGGCAGCAAGAGGACTGACTTCCGCAGCAAAGTGGAGACTGTGGCGCACGCAGAGCTACAGTAAGGCACACCTATTGGGTAAGCCAATGTCAGTTGTGTGTTTATTTTTCTCTTGTCGGACTATATTTAGGAGTCTGAATAATTTAATTTGTTCTATTAAGTAATCAAAGATCAATCAAGCAATCATTATTTATTATTATTTAAAAATGTCCAATAATGATTAGTAAAATCACGATGTATGCCGCCATAAACGTTAAATGGCGTCAAAAAAAGTTTGTTTTTTTTAATGTTTTTTTTCCCCCCCTCAGTGCAACATCTAATTGCAGCGCTGCCTGGTCAATGGGTTGTGGAATCAAAAACACTATCTATGGCCAGCGGATGGCAGCATTGTATCTCTTTTTGTGAATGATCAAAGCCTTTGTCATATCAATTTTTTTTTGATTACGTGTGGCAGTATAAGAGTTAAAAGAAACACGCCAAATGGGGACGTGATATTTTTTATTTTTTATTTTTTTATTTTATTTTTATTTTTTTTTAATGTACGAAATATATAAATGAATGGGGAAAAATGTACCAAGACACTGCAATAATAATAATAAATAGTGCCATTAATAAAATGTGGCAAAATATATTTAATGTACATTTTAAAGAAAATGACCAAGTACTAGCAAAAACAAATACAACAGTGGCCAAAAACTATATATATTTTTATTTATATATTTTTTCAAATTGTTCTTGAAAGAAATGTGGAAAATAAATAAATACATCAATAAGTCAATCATAAAAATTACCCCTCCCCAACAAAAAAAAAAAGACAAAACGAAAAATATGTATATAATTCCATTAATCCACTATAATGCCACCACATATGCTCATTTATGTCGTCATACCAGATGTTCACATTTTACATAAAATTGGATGAGTTAAAGAAAAATATAGTGGTCCCATTTTTTTTTTTTTCCCTTGCATCAGCGTTATCAAAGTTTAATGCCCCATCTGTGGGTGAGACTAGAATAGAAGCTATTTATTTCTTTTGAGGAAACGGGCCAAGCCTTGAAATGACTTTCATAACAAAGAAAACAGCTCTGCTCTGATGACTTCGAATTATTCACCTCAAGGTACCAAAAAAAAAAAAACCCCGGAGAAAATTCATCTTATTTCTGAAATATATCTGTGAGTAGGGAGTCCAGACAGCGAAGACGATTCTGGTGTGAATCATCATCTCAGCTTTTCGAGTAGCTCGCTCTCAGTCAGCCTCATTTCGAAGTTGACCAGAGGAATCGTTGCCATGGTGATGCCTGTCAGAGCAAACTTAAGAAATGTGACTTTTTCCGAGGCAAAATGAACATGTATGGCTTTCCGACAATGATCACATGAATACTGGTAATGTCTGGTAATAATAGTAATATACTGAATATTATTTTTATACTTAAATTAGGGCTGTGCAATTAATCGAAATTCAATTACAATTTCAATTATTACACTCCTCAATTACAAAATCAGCGTAATTGTTAAAAAAAAAAGACTATTAATACTAATTTTGGAGTTTTTTTTTATTTTATTATTTATACATTTGCACCTTTTTTAAATTTTAAAATAACTAATTCAATAAATTTGTATTTGTAAATTTGTATTTGTTTTTTACGTTCAAACATTTTCTTGTTTTGTACCAAAAAATAAATGATTGTGCAGTGTGCAGAAGGACATAACGCACTTCAACATAAATAAATAAATAAATTCATAAATAAATATTATTATAAATAAATATTATAAATATATATGATTATAAATATATATGATTATAAATTGTTTGGTCCAAAAGGAACTAACATATTTATAGTTTTTTTTTTTTTTTTTTTATATATTTTTCCTTTTTTTATTTATTTTTTTCATATTTATAGTATTTCTGTTTTTTTAGTTGGTCTTAATATTTTTTTAAATGCTTAAACATGATCTTGTTTTGTACCAAAAAATAAATAATCGTTTGAATAATCGTGATTTCAGTTATTGCCAAAATAATTGTGATTATTTTTTCCATAATCGAGCAGGCCTACTTAATATTAAAAAAAAAAAGAAAAAAAAAAGATTTGATTCCGGATTTAATTTGAGATTAAAATGATGATGAAATATTGCTGTATTTAGATTAAATAATGCATCTTTACAGAAAGATGGTGGCTGTGTAGCCAAAAAGAATGCACTTGAATTAGTAGGAAGCACACATTTCTGTGTTTTGGGTGCTTATTTTTGTTATTCCTGTTGTAAAATGTAGGATATATTTGTTAAAATAAAAGTTTTAAATTCTTTCGATTAGCAATACAGTTTGAAAAGAGCGCATGTGATTCTCTTCCTGCTGTGTAAGCAAGCAAGCAAAGTGTTTGGCAGTTTTGGATTTTTCATTTTGTTATCTTTTATTTCGTTTTGAGTTGTTAGTTTAAATTGAGTTAGTTTTAATTATGTTGGTGAGCCTCCCATACTATTCTATTCATACTATGTATTCCAAAACGCACCCGCACTTGAGTCACAGCATTTGAGAAAAAATATGAGCCAAAACCAACTCACGCTGTATGCAACTCTCTAAACTGGTTAGAGCAGTCGGTCTTCTCTTGTCCAGACTGCATTATTTGTTATTCTCCCCAGAGACACCCCCAGCAGATGAAGCTGGGGAGTACAAAATAAAAACAACTTAAATGGCGCAATATAAAGTAATAGCCTGCTCTGCTTCTTGTCAAGTGAGCTCTCAACATACTTACATTTATTTGTCCCGCCCCTCATACTCCTCTCCGGAAATGGATGCTTGTATAGCAACACCATCCTCTAATTGCATGGACATTGCATTTTAATAATACCTTAATTCATTTTAATCCTTAAAGCATCAATCTAGAAAAGTGCTTTGTTATCCAAAGTACTATTATTATTATTATTATTTGTAAGAATAACTCATTGGCATTTAAAATATCTTTTTTTTTTTCTTCTTCTCAATTGCACAACAATGAAATCCAAATGTTGACAGAGCTTGATGAGCTCACGCGACGCCTGAACCAAGAACAACTGGTAGACAGTGCCCCCTGGGGACCACCTTCAGCAGTTTTCCGGAACAGTATTTGTCCACTTATCATATCATATCATATCATATCCCTGTCAGCGCTCAGTCGTCGAATCCCTCGCGCATGTCGTAACAGCAGTGTGACTTTCTGGCTGTCCTGTGGCGGTGGATGTGTGAAGTGTCCGCGGCTGAGAGAATGGCCCGATAACAGTAAGCCGCTTTCGCCCGTGGAAAAAAAAAATTAACAAAATGCACGTTTATCTCCATTTTGGTAGTGACGGCAAGAGCAGATGTCTTTCTTCTGCCTTTCTTGACAGAAGACTGCACTGTTATCGAAAATACATACAGTACAATACATACCACTGGACTATATCGAAACTATTTGCATTCTGTGTTTTTCTTTACTTCCGACCTGAATTCCATATTGCTATTTGTTTTCCACTGTTTTTTTTTTCTATTGGTCTTTCTTTCACTTTCTCGTATTGCTATTTTTCCTCTCAATGGGCCTTAAATGGGCAAATTTCTGGTTTACATTATTACCGTTGCGTTTTTTTTTTTTTCTTCTTAAAGGCCCAGTATGCCGGTTTCACTCTGGAAAAGGCACTTTTTTAAATACAGGATTTAAACAATCAAACTACTTCTCAATTAACTAATCAGGGCTTGTCTTCATTTCTGGTGGTGAGTTTGTCCTACCCCCCCAGCCTGTATTTTGCCATTTTGTGTTTGTTTTGTAAACAGCAGGACGTTTCTGTGGAAAGACAGTGTTTGCACCCCTCCAGCCAATCGCAGAGCGGGGTGGGCGTGTCGCAAACGGGCCGGGCGAACGTGTCAGCTGCGTGACGTCACTCCCACGGCAATTTGAAAGCACACACGGATTTTTTTTCCCACTCGCTCACTCACTCACTCACTCACAGAAGCTTACATGTGTGAATGAGTGAGTAAAAAATGTTTTTAAAAAATCTGTGCGTGCTTTAAAATTGCCGCGGGAGTGACGTCACGCAACCCACCCCCACCCCCTCCTGTCTTTCCACAGAAACGTCCCGCTGTTCACAAAACAAACACAAAATGGCAAAATACAGGCTGGAGAGGGTGCAGGTTTATTCTTTTTCTCAGTGTCTTTCTTAGCAAAATGTCTCATGTGTTGTTCTTTTACCTGTTGTTTGTTTTTGTTTTGTTTTGATATTATCCCCCTTAATGTCTTGACTATATTGGTATCCCTCCCAATTTCATCTCTGCATTGGTCTTTTCTCCCCAATGTCATCCCTGCGTTGGTCTGAATGATTGTTTTCATTAGGATTTCATTCTCGATGTATTCCTGATATTGTTCTTGTCCCCAGTGCCTTCCCTGTGTTGGTTATTCGCCCTAATATTTTTTCCCTGCATGAGTGTATTGCTCTCACCTCATAACTGTGTTGTATTGATCTGCCCCCCCCCCCACCCCACCCCCCCCACCCCACCCCATCCATGTATCAGAACAGAATGTCTTTCCCGAACATAAAGATGTCTTCTTCAACCTGCCGTCCGATTGCATCCTACCATTCCATCTGACCACAATAGCTACTATATAGTTTCTTTTTCTCTACCTATTTCCTGTTGCCTTCAAGTTGTCATGGCAACATCATAAGAAGTGGGAAAGAAATCAACTTTCAAATACCTTCCACTCAGCTCCAACCGTTTGGGGGGGGGGGAATTTCTTCTGTTTGCCCGCCTCGTCTAAATATGCGGAAGCACACAGTAGAAAAGAACCAAGTCAACTCAAATAGATCTTTGCAGCAAACAACGACATTTTGATGGTGTTTACTGGCTGCTTTGGCGTACATCTGCACGTTTGACGAGCTCTGCGCTTCCACCGGGACGCCGCATGAACTGTTGGCGGGTTTTTTGTTTGCGTGATGTCCACACGGGCATGCGCTCGTGTGACGATACTCGGCCCTGTCGAATGACTTGATTGCACTTTTTATTTGATATTATTAACGCGGAGATGTCTTCATCACGCGTGGTTTCGGTCGCTCCTCTTCCTCCGCATTAGCAGCCGCGAGGCTCCCGCGAGCCCATCAAGTGCCGCCGGTGTGTTTTTGTGCGCGTTCACGGATGCCGTTCCGCTGATGCGTGTCGCTAATTAGCTGACAAACGCCGCACACTTCAGTCCATGACGGTATATTTGTTTGACAAACACCGGAAGTGAGGAGTTATGCCGATATCAAATCTTTATTCTAGTTTGTCGTATCATTTAAGATTGTTTAGTTGGGGGGAAAAAAATAAAGGTGAAGGACACTAACAACCATTATGCATTAACTCGTTCAATCACAAAAACGTGTAAAAACGTTTTTTTTTTTTTTTTTTAAATATTTATAATACTCCCAAAAACATGTTTATACTTTTATGTTTTTTGTTTGTTTTTCTTTTTTTAATGCAAGAGCATACAGAAGGCTTTGATGCAGCTTCTGACATGAAGAAGTGGCTTAAAGCAATGGTAGTTATTTAAAAAACAAAATGGCCGGCAGGTGGCAGTAGAGTATAAGAGATCAGCCAGGGCCATGTTGCAACAAGCGCTTTTTGACAGTGTTTTCGTCAGGAATGTGAATATTGGTGAAACTTAGCTATATTCTCATGCTAATTGCTGTAAAACTGTCCCGTCGGTGTGCGTGTGAGTGTGGATGATTGTTCGTCTCTGTGTGGCCTGCCATTGGCTGGCAACCAGTTCAGGGTGTACTGTGCCCATAGCCAGCTGAGATAGGCTCCAGCACCCCCCGCGACCCTTGTGAGGAATAAGCGGTCAAGAAAATGGATGGATGGATATTTTAATATAATTTTTAGCTAATAGGCCACGCCTCTTGGTTGACATCCTGTAATGGAATAAAATTTTCCCGTTCCGGTTCTGTTAAGAGAGTGCGATTTTCTCTCCAGACACTTTAAATTTGCGCCACTTTGACGTGGTTACAGCCAGACTTCTGTGAAAAGTGTACTCCCATCACTTGAGCCCTTAATTCTGCTCTTAAATGATGACGTGTCAGTTTTAGGTTAGCTTAGCAATTAGCATGACTTCTCCATTTTTTTTTTCCTTTGACCTACAGCATTTTCGTGAGAACGATTTATGTCATCTTATCGGAGGCAACGATGACTGACCAAAATAGTGTAAAGTGTTTAGCCGCACTATAGCTAGCTTTTTGGGACTGTTTATGCTTTTCAATTATCGGAAAAATGTACATAAAATAAAATAAATCTCAGATTCTCATGAATGTGTTTTGATGAGGCGCAAAAATGCTAATTTTAGCTCGTAAGCTGTGATGTGAAACCGCTTATTCTGAACCATGCTGATAGTATGCTAACTTATTAGCATAAAGAATGCATTTTCATCTATGCAGAGAAGTGTGCCAGTGCAGCACTTGCTTTTCTCCGTCTTGTGGCTTTGTGAGCTTCTGGCTGATGTGACAGTGAGGCAGACTGGCGTGACGCGAACCGTCGCGGGGCTCCTCCACTGTGAGACGCTCGGGTCCACTCGGACTTGTACAGTCAAAGTGAAGGAAATGAGAGATACGCTCCATTTTCTTTTAATCATGAGGTGGCAAACTCGGCGTAATTGCATACAGCACAGCATGTAACCGCCACTGATGTTGCTTTTTCCTTCAATATATGTTTTTTTTTTTTGGTCCCGATTTTTATTAAATAAATGCGACTTATAGTCCAGTGCGACTTATGTATGTTTTTTTTTTTTTTTATTCTTTATTTTGCATTTTTTGGCTAAGTCGACTTATACTCCGGTGCGATTTATAGTCCGGAAAATACGGTACGTGCTTTTGCTAATGAACTGATAGGTTGTGCACAAATGTTTGTTTGGCCAAATGAGCTTGCAGTTTTGAAAATGTAATCTCAGTTTGAAGAAATGTGCCCAAACTATGGAGGAAAAACTGTAATAACTGAGGCCAGCACATTACATACTAACGATCAAAAAGAGCAACCAACATGCTGACCTACACTTGATGTGACAAATCTTCACCTTCACAACCCCCATGCTAATAATGAATATCAAATTAATTTTATGTGTATTTTTTTCATGACATAGAAATAAGATAATAATAAAAAATATATATTTTTTATCAAAATAGTTATCTGTACCAATTAAATAATACAAATAGTTTTTTTTTTGTGAGACAAATACTACATTTCCCTTTAATTACTCAATGCAATTAACTTCTTTCAGCACTGCAAATAAACACACGAGCATATTCGCGCTATTGACCCACATTGTAATGCCTGCTCGGCTCACTCTATTCATGCTGCGAGCATGGAAAAGTAAATACATCCTCACAGTTTCCTTGATCACAACTTGCCCCGACTCCCGCCTCCGTTCTGCTTGGTCTTCAGATGCTTGTGAGAGGAAAGCAGGCAGGCCTGCGAGCGAAAATAAATACATAAATAAATAAATAAAGAAAAAAAAAATGCTTTAATTGATGCCGTCGCTGTTGGGAACGCCGTTCGGCGTTGAAACATGCTTTACATACGCAAATCCAAAACTGCCTATTAGCACATCAAAGAGGGGGCAACCGTCGTCTTTGCCGTTCCGAGAAAACGCAAACGCCAATTTTGATGACTCAAAAGCATTTGAGAGAAATGCTAAGGGAATGACCTGCTCTTTTTTTTTTTTTTTTTTTTTTTAATCTGTGCAGGGGTCATCGTCATGATCAAGAGGTGCGGGAGGCGTTTCTTTTTCTTTTCTTTTTTTTTTTTTTTTTTTTAATCTTTAGCTGTTGTAGGCCTGTTGCTACACGTGTACGAGCAGAACACGGGTTCTTCATCGGCTAACGAATAGTAAAGTGGTTCACATAGCTGCTGATTTGGTTGCCCCTTTTCTATGGCATGTTACCTATTCGGCTCAATGCAGCCGACTATTCGGTCAACCTAAATGCCACCATTACTAATCACTATTTCTAGTGCCTGATTACCAGCGTTATATTAGCTTTGGATTTTTTATTGTTGTTAGTTTTAATTTTGTTTAATTCTGTCCGTCCGTCCGTCCGTCCATCCATTTTCTTGACCGCTTATTCCTCACAAGGGTCGCAGGGGTTCATACACTTTTTTTTTTTTTTTTTTGTTCATACTCAATTGGATTGAGGAAAGGAGAGTATGGTGGTAGCAACTATTCTTGGATGGCTTGTAAATCAGGCCCCGATGAGATGGAAATTCACATTTTGAACAGATGATTTTGCATATTGTGACTTACACAATGAAATCCTGCTGGCATGTTTTAAAGAGGACGACCATGAGACTGAAAAACAACTAATCATAGATAGATATTTTTTTCATTTTCAGTTTTTGGCATTGAAGTGCTGAAGCCCATAGTGAGTTTTTTTTTTTTTTTTTTTTTTTTTTTTTTTTCTCCCCCTCAGGTAGTGCCCCTTTCCAAAATAAACATGTGAGAGTTCAGGCTGGATTTGATGGATAGCATCTCCTTTGTTGGTCTGAGCCAAAAGCCAAAAAAAAAAAAACAAGACTGTACCTGCCAGTCACATTGTCATCATCCAGCATGAACGTGTGCGCGTGTGCGTGCGCGCGTGTTTGCGCAACGCGCTCCATCTTTTTCTGACTTTAACTACCTTTTTGTTTGTTGCTCTCCATTATTGCGATATGTTTGTGAGTCAGTAGGCTGCACATGCATAATGGATGACAACCGACTTGATTCGCACATCGGGGCGACGCCCACAAGACCTGAAATGAAGACGGAAGATGAGAAAGACGATCACAGACAGCAAAGGCGGATGAAAGAAATTGTGAAAGCGGGACTCCTATTTGGATGCTTTTCTTAATTACAGGTGACGTGAACAATGAAGTATTGTATGAATAGATCGGATTTAGTACAGTTTTATCGTACCTACAGTTACAGTATGAACATTGGAATGGCAAAGTCAATTCCTTTGTTTTTGTTTTATAGTGAAGACATTTTGCCTTTCACATCAAAGATGAATAGAAGACAAAAAAAATCTTAATTCCAGCTTTTATTTGATTTATTTACATGTAGATGTGTTAAATATTTCTACATATATGATGTATAAATCCTAGTTTAAAACAAAGAAAATCAACTCTTAATTGCACTTTATGAAAAAAAAAAAAGTTTATTTCTTTAATGATATTTAAAACTCATTGACTGGCAGCCATTTTCACATTTCGCAATCCCGTTCGCTCCCGGCTCTTTTACTGGATTTTGACTGATTTTGCAAGTCCCACAAAATATTGTGTTCAATTGCTATATCAAAAGAAAGATTCAAGTCTCTTCTTTCATCAGGAAAAAACAAGTATGTTTCTATCTGTTTCCGTTTTGCAGCAATTAGCATTAGAAGAGAGCTAAGTTTCATCAGTTTTCACAAATCTATTTCAAATTCTAAGTAATTTCGCTTTTTTTTTTTTTTCTAATGGCCCTGGTTGATCTCCTTTGCTCTGCTGCCACCTGCTGGCCGTTTGTATAATAACTACCATTTCTGCAACCATTCTTTGCAGTTGAGAGGCTGCATCAAAGCCTTCTGTATGCTCTGGCATAAAAACGAAAAAAACAAAAAAACGTATAAATCCGTCTTTGGGACACTTAAAACATAAAAAAACGTATTTACACGTTATTGGGAGCAAATGAGTTTATCATGGATTTATATTTTAAAATATATTGCTATATTTCTTTACTCAGACATGCAAGAAAAAAGTAGAAGGCAGGTCCATGCAGGCATCGCGACTCTTCAAGCGCAAGTTGGGCAAAAAGAAGCACTCAGTCTGATTGAAATATGAGACAGCATGACAAAGGAAGACAGTGAAGAAGTCTATCAAAAGGTGAGAAATGGAAAAGAAAAAGGCACACTAAGTGATAAAAGAAGTGCTTGATGGTCATTTCAATATTAATATTCTGCATTAGGAAGCCCTTATGATGAATAATTCATTCGATGGGAAAATGCTACGCTAATGCATTGCGAGACGCGGTCCGGCCCAAGTCACTTTTGTTGTGCGCAGCAAGTTGAAGCTTTGATTGTGTGACTTCTCTTTAAAATAACCACACGGCGGGCAGGCGTCTCCTTGCGTGACAGCCAAATGACATCTTTTGACGGCGGCGGCCTCAGCTGTGCGCAATCACAGGTTAGCGCCGATTGGGCGTAATCTGCTGTGCCGATGTGAAGTGCGCCACCGGTAATTGGACTGTTTCACTGTGCTGGCGACTCAGATGACTTTAAAATCCCACAATGAGGATCGGCCTGCTTCTTGGTGGAACGTTAAAGCCTGCACATTGTCCAAAGCGCCATACACATACTGATTTTTTGAGCATTTTTGCCGATTTGTATCTCTACTAATTACCACGAGTCTCTTCCACCAAATTATTGTCTGTTGTAGTACCAAGACTGACCTGTAAGAGGCAGCATGGTGCCGCAGGGCATCCAGACTGCTGGAAAATACAAAAGAACAAGTAGTGGTTTAAAAAAAATTAAAAACAAGAGAAAAGAAAGAAAGAAGCTAGCTTAATTGTTAGCTTATTTGGTTACTAACTACTTCACAGTTACTAACTCTTCATTTACAAAACTATATTTGCCGATGTGAACAGTACTGTGTTTGTTAAAAAAGACAAAAACAAGAAGAAGAAGCTCGGCTAATCGTAATACAAACACAAAAATGTTTACTTTGTTTAACTGTCAACAAATACATAAATAGGCCTACCTAAGTTTTCTGCAGTAAGTTTTACAAAATTTCAATGCAATTTAAATTTTAATCTTTCACTCATCAATCATTCTCATTATTTTAAAGCGATACTTTACTTATTTAGCCATTTTTGGCAGTCAAATAACATTTTGCCTATAATAAAATTGATATTTTCATTATTTTTCATGTACAATTAGTACCTTTCAAAACACATTTTGGCAACTTGCTGTCAGCTGAAAATGACATCACAAGGTTACCTCAGGTAACCAATCACAGCTCAGCTTGTGAATGTCACATGACCAAACCTAGAAAACAGGTGAGCTGTGATTGGTTACCCGAGCGAGCCCTTGTGATGTCATCTTCAGCCGACAGCAAGTTGCCAAACGTGTTTTTTAAAGGTACTAATTTGTACGTGAAAAATAATGAAAGTATCAAATTAATTTATAGAGAAAATATTAACTTTTTATTGCTATAATGGGCGAAATAAGTGAAGTATCACTTTGAGTCGCCAATGTGAATCCTCTACTTTCACCGTCTTCTTTTCTTGAGTGAGGAAAAACTTTTTTTTGTTTTTTTTCCCCCCCTCGTACTTGTTGATACATTTCTTACTAACAATTCACATCACCTTTGCCGTGCCCACCTGACATTTCTGCATGGATTCAATTGTCATACATGATTCAAATCCTCCCATTCGACCTTCCCTCTGCCCGCCTGCGCTGCATTGAGCCCATCGACTCAACAAACAGCGACGTGGGCCACTGAAATATTCATATTTTCAAAGAAATTAAATGCTCCGCGCACGTTTCGCACAGTTAACAGGACCGTCGGTATGAAATGAAGCGCAGGCTCCTCTGTTTCCATGGAGACGTCATAGGATCCCCCCCAACCACCTCCCCTACTGCAACCGTTCGCAAACATTCTTCTGAATATGTTTCCCCCATGTGAGAAAACATATTTGAGGTTACTTTGTCGGCGTTATAGTCAGTCAAAGGTGATCTGATCGCGATAACGACGTTTGGCTCCGAGCTGGCTGGTCGCATGTGCAAAAAAAAAAGAAAAAAAAAGTGCCATCACGCAGCCGTGCAATGAGGAGAGTCTGTGGAGAGTGCGGCTAAATTTAGGTGCGGCAATATGTAGACCAGGTGTAACGAACCTTGAGCCAGCTGGATTCAACAATATCGGATCTGGACGAGCTAGTAACAAATGTCTGCATACATTGTTGGTTTTCGACGTTTCTTTTGCCAAAAGGAGAGCTTGGAAAGATCTTTTAGCAACTATCTGGACCACTCAAATGATTCCAATTAGAGTGAAACTGATCATATGTTCACAAACCTTTCTGGAAAATTGCTCCTCTGAAGTTGCATTGACACCAGCACGGAAGGGCAAAGCGGAAAAGTTGGATGACACGGAATTGTACTCATGGTACACATCGACGCGTACTCGCCGATTGGGTACAATATGGCGAATAAAGCCATATAACTTTTCACGTTTCATAAAACGATGACATGCAAATGTGTGGACTGCACAGACTGAATTTATCGAGAAAATAAATAAATAAATACATAAAAATACGAAATAAAACATACTAACTGACCAAAATTAAGCCTTTTTTTTAATGGCAGCTTTCACAATTTGAAAAATGCATTTTATTACTTTGTGACATTGATTTTAATTAGGTTAACGTTTTACATCTAGAATTAACTCTTTCACTCGCCGCCATTTTCACATTTCGCAATCCCGTTCGCTCCCCGGCTGTTTTACTGGATTTTGACTGATTTTGCAAGGCCCACAGAATATTGTGTTCTATTGCTATAAAAGCATGGAACCTATCAAAAGAAAAATTCAAATCTCTTCTTGATCAGGAAAAAAAAGTATGTTTCTATCTGTTTCCATTTTGCAGCAATTAGCATTAGAAGAGAGCTAAGTTTCATCAGTTTTCACAAATCTATTTCAAATTGAAAGTAATTGAGCTTTTTTTTTTCTACATGGCCCTGGTTGATCTCCTTTGCTCTGCTGCCACCTGCTGGCCGTTTGTGTACTAACTACCATTTCTGCAACCGTTTGCAGTTGAGCGGCTGCATCAAAGCCTTCTGTATGTTCTAGCATAAAAAAACAAAAAACAAACAAACAAACAAAAACGTATAAATACGTCTTTGGGACATTTAAAATATAAAAAAAACGTATTTACATGTTATTGGGAGCAAATGAGTTAAAGGGTGTGTAAAGTGTCCCATAATTCTTCATCGTTGCGTTTTTTTGTTATAGAGACCCTTGCACTGTTTTGAATTGTGAAAAGAATACATAAAATGTCTGCTTTGATGTGGTAGATTCACGTCCATCGACGACAATTTGACATTTTTATGACTTGTGGGAATGTTAAAAAGTTACTTAAAACATTACTTGTACACTTAAAAAAAAGTTCGTTTTTTATTTTAATGATGGGCACAGATGACTTGGGAATAAATCATTTATATTCCCTCTATTTACAACAAGAGAAATGTATCGTTAAATCACGCCAATATGGATTGTGTTCAAGCTGAATGGCTCCATTGTACAAGGCAGAGCTCATTAAATCGCTGTATTGGCCTCTGAGAACAATTTGCCACCGTCGAAGTTTGAATCGAAGTCCACAAAGCAAAACAAACAGACTTTTTGGTTCCAATCAAAAAAAAAAAAAGAAAAAAAAAAAAAGATATTCATGTCGCAGTTTGAAACTTGCAATTCCCTGTTGAATGATTGAGTAGCAGATGGATCCGTGGCATGTCACTTGTTTGTATGCACGTGTGAAGGTCTGCTCATTTATTAATACAACACAGTGGGAGAGTGTTGTCGGCCTTCGCTTTCTACTTTTTGGAGTCTATTTTATTATTATTTTTTTCTTCTGTGCTCCTGCCAGTGTCGATGCAACGATCTGTTTGGAACCATTTTCCCTTTCCCAGCATACTTTCACTCACACCGTTTTTAATTTGAGATCATCCCGAATAATGCTGTCGATTTGTGAAAAATCAATAGGCACATGATTATGAGCTTGGGCAGGGTTTCTCTGAACCTTTTTTTTTTTCGAATACCCAAATTAGAAATAGGGATGTGACGATTAGTGCAATATCGTGATATTAAAACTGCCACAATATCGTCGTCGTCATGTTCGCGATATTTAAATGCAACACATCTGTAAAAAACAAAAAAAACAAAAAAAAACAAAGTCAGGTTGATTTCCATTCGTGTTCTAGCACCATCTGGTGGTTAGTTTTTTAGGGCAGTTTAATTTTCATCGGGGATGTTGTGGCACTTCTATGTTTAAAATCTCCATGTGGAGGAACTCAATATGTGTGTGCATTAAAAACACAACATAATAATAATAGCATAATAATAATAAAACAACAGTAATAATAACATAACATTGATGTAATGTACAAAAGCACAATATTGTGCCTTTTTTTTAATTTTATTATTGTGACCGCCCCACAATATCGTGATATTTATCGTATCGTGAGCTTCATATCGTGATAATATCGTATTGTGATGTTTGGATATCGTTACATCCCTAATTAGAAACGTGGATCAACTTAATTCAAACATATTTACGATACATGATGATGTCGATGTTAGTTGATGTTTTTTTTGTTTTAAAGTCTCACTGATGAAGGTACTCTTGTAGTTCCGTGAGGCTTTTTGTGGACTGCATGTTAATTTGTGTTCCTTTTTTTTTTTTTTTTTGTTCCTGTTCATTCTGCAGCACTGCGCATAAGGCTACTGCTAGCTTTGTTGTTTTAATTACCTTTTTACAGATGAATATGAAGGGAAATTAACAACAATTTTCTAATTAAATATATTTTTTTCACCGCTCTCATGAAGGCCAACAAATTGGATTATCTGAGAAAAAACAACAACTACAAAGCTGATTTCCACGAAAATTTGTTAAGCACGATGCACAGGTCAAGAAAACAATTAACTCAAGAGAATCTGAGTAAATCGACAACGTCAAACTTACGTTTTTTTTGTCTCGCATTCCCTGAAGACACAAATGAGTTTTTAGTGGGTGAATTTCACGCTTGATGAATTTGTGACTTTGTCAAAGAAGCCCAGCCAGTTCCAAACATTGGTAACAGAATATAAAACGGTGACTTCAGTTTGTATAAATTCGCCATTCCTGTTCAAAGATGCTGAAATGGAAAAAAGAAAAAGAAAAAAAGAGTTCACATCAAAGCACTTCAGCTTTAGGAGTGCATTTTGGTCTCTTTGATGGCCGTCTCTTTATGACGGGTGGCATTGCGTCATCAATTATTTCACTTGTTCTGTTTGTTATTGTTGACTGTCAAACTTGGTGATCAAACTTGACCCCTTCTTGTGTGCTTCTGGCCTACATTTGCTACTCACGCATGCAAATCGTGACCTCTCCCACAGTGGGTGGGTGTCTGCTGGTGTCCCACACGGCGGAAGAGGGGGAGGGGCCAACATGCTGATAAGTTTTCCAAAAAAAAAAGAAAAAAAAGTGCTCTTTGTTCAACTGGGGGAACTAACAAGGTGGACTGTTTTTTTTTTTTAAAGCACTCTTTGGGTGTCATAAAAAGTAGCCAAGGTGTGTTTAAATGACTAATATATATCTCGATTAATTAGATGCATTGTGCCCCAGCACAAAGCCGTGCCTACTTCCGCCACAGTGCCCGCCCATTTGGCTTCTACGTGGGCCGGTAGTGGGAGATTGATTACGTCTCCGGGATTTGCCGTTGGAGGGAGCACACGGGCTGAGATTTGCTCTCTTATCAGCGGCACAAAAAAAAAAGTGTGGGGGGAAAAAAAAGAAGCAACTACACGGACTTAATTCGTCTTAATTTTATTTTGTGGATCTCCCACGTCCCGTGTAGTTCGCTGTATCCCCCCCCCCCCCCCCCCAAAAAAAAAAAGAGTCGTGCGGGACTTGGAAGTGTTGAGTGAGCCGGAGCTCCTCCGCAGTCCGTGGATGTGTGGCGGTCGTACGCCGGGGAGTGGGTTGGGTCGCCCGGGTGCCTGGCACGCGTCCTCGGCGATAAGGTGAGCGGAAGAAAGGAGTCCCCGTTTTTTTTTTTTTTTTTTTTTTAATTTTTTTTTTTAACAAGGTGCTAGTTTGTGCTGGACGCCGAAGGGGGGGGCGTGAGAACACCTTGCGTGGATTTGTCTCGTCAACGAGCAGCTCGGATTCACCTTCCACTCTTTTTTTTTTCCGGGTCCGGAGGAGACGCCGCTCGTTTGTTCATCCAGAAGGGGCGACGACATCGTGGGGGGTGGCTGAGCCGGCCAAGGCACGATGGCAACCGGTGTGCTCCTCGTCGCCTTCGCGCTGCTCGGTAAGTCAACCAAGACATATTTAAGTCTCCTTTTACGGATTTTTTTTCCCTCCATTCCTATCTGCTTATCCACTGTGGGTCAGTCTTTACCGAATGTCGGCGCTTTGCTGCATGAATTGTCAGTTAGCGTCAGGTGGAGATTACGGCTCATCAGTTCGTCAGTCTATTTGTGTCCCTCAAGGGACACCGTTTGTCCAACAAACGTCATAAAAGAAAAACTACCCAAAAACTACATTACTGTATACACATTTCATTAAAACCTTTTAAAATAAATTTCAGCATTAAAAAAAAAAGAGCAAATTATTGGTCACCAAGGCAACTGAAACCTTTCCAGGCCTTCAAAAGAGCACAGGTTGGTTACCAAGCTGTTAAAGTCAAGTGTCAAGGGTACAAAAGACAGTGCGACTGCATTGACAAGCCACTTTAGAAATGGGTCAATGTTTTTCTTCCTTTATGGATTTAATATACAGGCACAGATGGACCCTTGCAGGGCTCATTATGCTGCTCAAGGCTACTCTTTGTACCTGCAAAGACGACATGCATGTCCCCAAACTGTAGAAATCAAAGATAGCAAATCTATTGAGGGGAATCACTTCAGTGACAAGCCAAAGGTGCGGTTATACTCCAGTGGTACACATTTTACTGCAAGTAACGGCAATAATGACATGTGAGCAGATGTGCATGTGTGTGTATTGAACTAGGTTAATGTCATATTTAGACCTTAGTCGCAGATTAACCCTATAGATGCTCACAGTCTGGCGTGGGCACAACACTGACGCGCACCTGGATGATACATTACCTCGGGATATGACATCACTCAGCTTTGTCATACACGCAGACGTCTTTTTTTTTTTTTTTTTTTTTAACAAGTTTGCGGTTTACATTTGTCACCCAAGTTCCACTGTATTATTGGGTGTCTCGCACAAGCTTATGACACAGTATGACTGGTAGAAGCAAACACTCATCATACATAGTCACAAGCTCACTGGCACCAACGCACGCCCCCCAAACAAACACCAGATGGCTTTTGCGCCTTCTTGAATATGGGAGGCCCGTCATCCACCGGGTGGGGGGTTGAATGCCGGCGGGAGGAGGAGGAGGAGAGGTCTGCTACGGGGGACCCCCCCCCCTCACTCGGCCAAGAGGATTACCATTTGCGCCTGGCTGCGTCTTGCCATCCCATTTCAGGCACTTTCACCAGGACACGAGCGGTTTTCCAATTGATAAAGGCGACCGATTTTTATCGAGAGTAAAGGCCGGGAAAGTGCTGCTTCTGCTATTACGTAATAAAATGAATCACACGGAGAAATTGGAAGCTGTTTGCGCGGGTGGTTGGTGTAGGCGTGTGTCGGTGTGTGTGCGCGTCACGGTTCAGGGGGCTTCGCGATATTCTCGCGAGGTGACGTGTGTGTTGCTTACATTGTGGTGGATATTGATTGTGCAATAAGCGAGCTTGTTGTTTTTTTTTATTGTAAATCGTGGGGAAACAAGGTAATGGTTGCTAATGCATTACTCAGTGTTATGGTAATTCCAATTACGTATGTACTAGGGGTGTTAAAAAAATTGATTCGGCAATATATTGCGATATTACATCACGCAATTCTCGAATCGATTCAATAGGCAGCCGAATCGATTTTTTAATATCCATTTTTGATGGAAAAATATTCAACAAAATGTCTAACTTTCATACCTTAAGCATGGAAGAATGTTATATTAATGGAACATTAAGCCTTAATATTTTATTTCAATGCCGTTTTAACATGAAAAAGGTTACAACCTGTTTGGTAAAACAGAAGTTTTGGATCAATAAATAATAAATTTTCATACAAATCTTACAGTGTACATGTACAAGTTTACTGAATAGTATTTTCTAAATTAGAGTAAAAAAAAAATCGCAACAATTGATTGGAAAGTCATATCGGGATTAATTGGTATCGAATCGAATCGTGACCTATGAATCGTGATACGGATCGAATCGTCAGGTACGAGGCAATTCGCACCCCTAATATGTACGGCACAGCCACTAAAAGTTGAATGGCCCAATTTCTATTCAAGTCAGGATTCAATATATTTTTTTTTTCAAGAAAATAAATGAAGCAAAACTTGAAAATTCAAACAAAAGTAAAATGTTTTGTCATCCTTTGACTATTCATGGTGGGATAGAGACAAGCCTTGCTGCAAATTGGGAAAATCAGGGATGTTCGATAACATTTTTTTTCAGACTGATACCAGTACCACGACTCAACTTTTTTTGAGTAGTCGCTGACAACAAAGTACAGACAACCGCTAGAATTTGCCCCAAAAACAATAACAGATCAGTTTAAAGAAACTTAGATGAATTTTTTGGCAATTTTCTGTTTCTAATTTTCCTGATCATAAAACGGACACCGGTATCGTCCGTCGTTGCAAGTACCGATACCATGAAATCGTCAAATTATCTTTCAAACAGCCACAGTGCTTACAGAGCACAAAATTAACAATAATACAATTCATAGCAATCCAACAGATCATTTTCCGTTCCTACATATCGTCCACAAAAAAAGAGACTACAATATTCCATTTTGTTTGTCAGAATGTAATTTGACAATTTGGCCATTACTAGGGATGTTCGATACCACTTTTTTTTCCAGACCGGTACCGATACTTAGACCCTCACTACTCACTGATACCGATACCAGTAGTACATTTTGATAAATAAATAAAAAATCACTAAAAGATATTTTTAAACAAAAATAATCCGTCTTCTGCAGAGTTTGTTGTAAAGTTGGCTGACAATTTTGAAGTATTTCCAAACCGGTGAAGTTTTGATGGAAAAACGCAGGCGTGCTCCGATGCTCGTGGGTTCATTGTTGTCAAAACAGGAAGTGATCCTCATGATTTGCCATGGTGGTAAACTGCTGCAGGGTAGCGCCAGCTACAGGCAAGGAGGACTCACTCAACGTCTCCGGCATCGGTCGCGAGTACTCGAGTACTTGAAAAAAGGCTGGTATCGGCCGGTATCGGCCGGTATCGGTACTCGCCCATCCCTAGCCATTACTATGGATGTAGTTTTTACTGTACCGACAACAGCAGTTTTGAATATAGTGTCAAATTAGAATGCAACATAATCGTAAAATACGCCTAAAATCGCACACAATGCAGCTGTCACAGACGACAAAATGCAGAACAAGGGTTGAGGTCGTTTTTCGTCCTTTTTTACTTTTATAGGGGTTAACAGCGCCGTCGTCAAAATAAATGGGTTAACGTTGACATTTGCATGACAGGTAATAATGTTAAAATGTGTGGACAGGTAATTACAGGAAGGTGACAGGTTGACCCTGCAAAGTTTTTTCTTTTTCTTTTTTTTTTCTGCATTCCCATTATTTCCTGTGGGCAAAAGCTGTCTTAAATTGGAGGTCAACCAACATCCCGACAGGATTGTGTCCGACCTTCCTGAAATTTGAAGCTGTCCGTCTTCCTTCTCTCGCAACTGGATGAGCCAAAAGCAAGCAACTGCCAAGTTGAGCTCCCGGCGAAACACCGACTAGGCAATTGCGATACGTTTTTCACAGGAAAAAAAAAAGAAGAAGACGATCTAGCCACATGAGCCATCCGCGGCATTCGTCTTACTTCACTTTAAATCTTGCATCAGACCTTTTTTTTTTTTGCTGAGTTTGCAACCAGATGTGTGTTTGTGTGAGATTATTTGTATGATGTAAACCCGATCAAGAGCGGCGCCCGGAGGCTCGCGTGCTTGTTAGCTTTTCAAACATGGAGTGAGAGGCTCCAGCATGTGTGTTTGTGTGTGTTGTAATTTGAAAGGTGTGTACTGTATAAAGTACAAACCTATAAATCTGTAAAAAATGATATGAATGAATATTTGCAAGAAAGGTGAACTGTGTCAACTTTAGAGAGACTGCAAATTAGGTACTCATAGTCTGGATTTACACTGCGTGTTGTGCAAGTGACACAAATCCATTTATTTTTTTTCATTAATTCTCAATTCTCAATTTGGATGTGTGTCGTGGCAGCATAAACAGGAAAAAACTCACTTGAATATACTCTGATAAGAATTAGACCTCTTAACTCATTCACTCGCCGCCATTTTCACATTTCGCAATCCCGTTCGCTCCCGGCTGTTTTACTGGATTTTGACTGATTTTGCAAGGCCCACAGAATATTGTGTTCTATTGCTCTAAAAGCATGGAACCTATCAAAAGAAAAATTAAAGTCTCTTTCATCAGGACAAAAAAAAAAGTATGTTTCTATCTGTTTCCGTTTTGCAGCAATTAGCATTAGAAGAGAGCTAAGTTTCATCAGTTTTCACAAATCTATTTCAAATTGTAATTGAGCTTTTTTTCGAGATGGCCCTGGTTGATCTCCTTTGCTCTGCTGCCACCTGCAGGCCGTTTGTGTAATAACTACCATTTCTGCAACCGTTCTTTGCAATTGAGAGGCTGCATCAAAGCCTTCTGTATGAAAAAAACACACACACAAAAACATATAAATACGTCTTTGGGACAATTACATAAAAAAAAGTATTTCCACGTTATTGGGAGCAAATGAGTTAATTGGGCATGACTCACACTACAATAAAAGCCTGGAAAATAGCTAAATATTTTAATAGAATGAAAAACAATTGCTGTCTTCTGTATGTTCAGCTTCTTCAACCCAAGAGCTGGTGACAATAATCTTATCACACTAAATTGTTCATGTTTTTAAAAACAGAAAAGGTTAAAAGTAGTCTTAAACAGATTAAATTCATTTTCCTTGACCATAAAGCTATCTTTCCAATATTGGGTCAATCAAGCAGCATGAAAACATTTGTGGAACCAAAATTTTTGGATCGTGTTCACGGCCATTACGCGTTGATTAGCTTTTTCCATGCGGTGCCAAAACGCAAACGCTCAATATTCAATAATTCATACATTTTAGTGTTTCAAAGAGCTTTGTGGCGCCGTTGGTGTGTATTTTTCGTCATAAAAAGAGAATCTGTAAACAATTTAAACAATGTATGCCCCCCCCCACCCCGAGGGCGCCACTGAGGCATTTCAAACTGTCTGAGGATTCAAAGTTTGCGATGCCGCTCCCCGATGGCCAACCTTCTTCCGAATGGGCCGCAACAGCTGATGCCCAGCACACTGTATGGCAGTAGGAATTTTGAAAGTGTGCGTTTGCGCGGTCACGCCGTGATTATCATGAGTCAGCTGTTTACTACACTTGGAATGTCGTCCACGTCTCTGCTGACACAAGTGCGAACGCCGTCGGGATTACAGGAAACATTCCAGAACTCTCCGTCTTGTGTAGCTCTCCACAAATAAACAACTTTTGCTTTGCAGTGCCCCCCCCACACACACACACAACCACCACCATGAAACGTGCCTGTCTTCATGAGGGGACATGTTCATTCGTGCACCAGCCTGCGTTTTAGCTCCCTTTTTTCCACCCCTCTCGTTTATTCTTCCGCGCCTGCTCTATCCCACCGTTGCGTGCGTCCTTGTTTGCGTCGTAAGCGCGTCGTCGCGCGCCACCCATGACGGCACGCCCTTTGTTCCGTTGTTTGCGCGGCATCATAATAACAATGTCGACTCGAGTGGCATGAAACAAGAAGAGGCGGGAAGACAATCCGCTTGTCAGTCACCTCTGTGATGGTTTCCTGTAAATAACGATGAAGGCTGAGGTGTGCGTTGGAAATTGTGCGTCCGTTCGCCGCGGGCCGAGATGTTTCTTATGTCGACGAGCAGTTGCGCTCGCGACGGCACGTTGTCGAATGTTTGTCTCGGCTTTCGGATCAGATAAGGGCCCCGCCAGAGCGACAGCAAGTTGGTTAATCGTGTTTTCTACCGACATGGCAATCTCCTGGCATGGAAGTTTTACTTGCACTGGATTCTCAGGCAGACATTTTTGGCCTTCCCCTGTTGACAAGGCTCTATCTACTTACTATTGACAATTTATTTTTTATTTTTTGGAAAAGTCAGCTACTACAAGTCGTGTGTAGCACCTTATCAGGCACAGCTGTAAGTGGGCAGATGCCATGTGGGTGACCACATACTGTACATTCTTTGTCACTCAGTTTTTTTTTTGGAACTCGCATTCACAAGCTCACGTTCTGCTCTTGATGCTCAACAGTCTCCACTTTGCTGCTGTGCTCTGTGGTGAGCTGTCAGGCCCAACAATGTGTTATTTAGTGGCCTAATCACGTGCGGTGCTAATAATGGTTCTAAGATATTGTATTGATGCCCAGCAGTTCTATTCTTTTCATTTCCAGAATGAGAATGTGGATGCTAGATTATTTTTTTCCCACCAAAGCAGATTTCAAACTGTGAATGTTTACCTGCCACCCAAATATTGCCAATAATGCCATAATTTGAGTTTTGAAAGGTCATGTAATACAATAAACATGCAAAAACCCAAATATGTTCGCTC
Source organism: Festucalex cinctus (assembly GCF_051991245.1). Classification (NCBI taxonomy): domain Eukaryota; kingdom Metazoa; phylum Chordata; class Actinopteri; order Syngnathiformes; family Syngnathidae; genus Festucalex; species Festucalex cinctus. The sequence goes on from NC_135421.1 coordinate 28,217,150, forward strand.
CTTCTTCTTCTTTTTTTTTTTTTTTTTTTTTACGGAATAAGACCCCTGCATTCTCCCATTTCTAACCTGGATATTTGGTCCTATAAACGTGACTCCTATTCAAAAGGAATCTTGGTCTTTTGAGTAGCGAAACTACTGTATTTGTATGTGAATAGATTTGTGAAAACTGATGAAACTTAGCTCTCTTCTAATGCTAATTGCTGCAAAACGTAAACAGATAGAAACATACTTTTTTTCCCTGATGAAAGAAGAGACTTTAATATTTCTTTTGGTAGGTTCCATGTCTTTATAGCAATTGAACACAATATTCTGTGGGCCTTGCAAAATCAGTCAAAATCCAGTAAAACATTCGGGAGCGAACGGGATTGCGAAATGTGAAAATGGCGGCGAGTGAATGAGTTAATGATGACAGCATTTTTTTCCATCCTCTGATGGTTATGTCAGTGCAGGCCATGTTTGACTAGCATAACACATTAATATGTTTAATAATCAGCATCTCTGGTGGAAATAATGGATTTATGTCCTTCTTATTGCATTCAGCTGTTTTTCAGTTTCCCACGGTTCGTTTCAAAAAGGCCAACAGAACACAGGCCAAAGTGAAGTTAGTTACGGTTAACACTACAGATAATCGTTCTCACGCAGTGTTGTGAAGAGACACTCGCCATAAACCTGAGACCCTGATGTGATACGTCTCTCCACTTCAAATACAAAGATAAGGGAGCATGTGAAATGAATCAAGGTCTTGAGGGAGGCTTCCCGTCTGCCGCAGTGATTCAGTAGAAAATGGCTGAAGCTGAAGCACAAGTGCACGATAACTGACAGGACTCCTCCACATCTCTACTTCCTGCCAGCTTTTCGCATGGCCTTTCCTCCTGAATTGTATCTCATGTTTTGGCAAAGTGACCTAAAAAAAACCCACCCCCTTAGTGCTTCTGTTGGAACACTTCAGTGTGTTCTTCTCAGCTGAATGAGTGGCCCTCCAGCTGCTTCCTGCTCCTCCTCCTCATCCTCATACTCCTCCAGTGAGTAGCCCCTGACCTCCTCCCCCCACTCCATTTCCAAACAGTGCACTGCCCAGCCCAGCTCCTCTTCAAACAAATCCAATTAGAAACTTCCCTCATCTGAAGAAGGATCCAAAAGAGATTTCCAACTCCCTTAAGGCCACACATTCTCTCTATTATAAATGATATTTTATAACAAAACCATCAACCACCTGGAGGGTTTTTGTTATCACATCTTTAGAAGTCTTGACTGTAAACCACACGTCACATGCCCAATGAACGATTCTGGCGCGTGCGTTAACGTCCACATATACCTGATAACAACCACTGGACAATTGCTTCCGCCTGCACGTGTAGGCGGGAGCAAGGTAATAAAAGCCAGAGTGTAACGACACCAAAGCTGTCATCATTGACAACAAGGTTAGTGACGGCGCTAATTCATTATCCCTGTTGGTACACGTCCACGTTGGCTTGTTTATCTCCGGAAATATGTTGTCTGAGAGGAACGTGCTGAACCTGGGAATGTGTGAACGATACATTTTAGTGTATCCATGCACCTATGACCCAGAGTTAAGTTTGGGTCATGACCGTGAGGTCAGGTGTCTGTTTTGAACCGATGTAACCATCATTTGGTTTCAACTGGAAAAACGCTATGTGATGTCAAGAATCTTTAATCTCTTTACCTGATCAACAGCCAATCAGATCATTCCATGTCAGTCCTGTTACCATGTCATAGCCACAGCCAATCCGAACAATTCACTGTCTATTAACTCATTCACTGCCAGCCCAGTAAAAATGGATCTTTGACGTAGGGCTGCTCGATTATGGGAAAAAAATAATAATTAGCATTATTTTGGCAATAGTTGAAATCACGATTATTCAAACGGTTATTTATGTTTTGGCACAAAACAAGAAAATGTTTAAGCGTTTAAAAATATTAGAATAAAAAAAAATAGAAACACTATAATTAAGTTTTGGACCAAACAGAATTTATAATAATATATATTTATTTATGTTGGCAAAAACGTGAAAGTTGGAGTGCAGCATATGCACTGTGCTGTAGAGCAATATTTTTTATTTTTTTTTATTTTTGGTACAAAACACACAAAAAATAGTAAGACAAATAAAATTATTTGAAACAGTATTTATGCAAGTTCCTTTTGGATGAAACAAAATTTATCAAATTAGTTATTTTAAAATTAAAAAAAGGTGCAAATGTATAAATTTAAACAACGCAATAATCTTTTTAGTTTGTGATTATGCTGATTTTGTAATTGTTGAGTGTAATAATTGAAATTCTAATTGAATTTCGATTAATTGTACAGCCCTACTTTGACGTGTATAGCCGTCAATGGCACTGAATGAGTTAACGACAAACTGAGAAGTGTGTGTTTGTCGGATTATTACCTCGGTTCCTTTGTGCATCTCCACAGCACAAAGGGGCTTGGTGTCTCGTGATTCTCGATGCATGCTCATTGTTTTTCTTCTAGTCAAGTTTGTTCTACGCCTCTCGATGTTATGAGAATAAAGAGTTAAAATCGTATTTGTGTCTTGCGATTTTGGGATCCAGCCTCAGAACATAACACCTAACATTTACGCACAAGGAAAATGTTGAAAAATATCCACTCTTGCAATACAAGAAAAGAGCTTTCTTGAACCCTGCTGACAAAACGTAACCTCCATCCATTAAATACCGCTTATCCAAGGTGGGGTCGCAGAGGCAGCAGCTTCAGTAAGGAAGCCCAGACTTTCCATCCAGCTCCTCTGAAAGGATCCCAGGGTGATCCCAGGCCAGCCGAGAGACCCAGTCTCTCGAGTGTATACTCGAGTGTAACTCGAGCGCAACCTCCTTGGCAAAAAATATTTATCAAAAGAAATATGGATACAAGTAAAATCAAACCAGTGTAGTTGTTTACATGTAAATGCCGTCACTGCTTTTCTGGTGATGATGGTCCTCATGCTCTGAAAATGAAGATGCCCAACTCGGACACCATTTGGGCTAAAAATAGATCATAACCTTTTTCAGGACAACTGCATTCTGGGGCATGAAACTGCAAAGATTTGAAAACTGGTCTCAGATGGAAGATTTTTGCGAACAAGACGTTTTCTGTAGAGACTGAAAGCGCTCACCTAAAAGTAGGAGGACATGTTAAGTGTTACATAACAACCATGTGCGAGAATGGAACAACCAAAAATAATGGTGAACCACACGACTGTTGTTTCGACGTTTCCACCACTGCCTCCAACGAACAAATTCCAAACCGACATCGTCGCTGCTATGTGAAAAACACTTATGTCTCCCCCCCATTTTTTTTTTTTTTTTTTAGGTTTTTGGGACTTCTGCATTCAGTTTCATCCCAATAATATAAAAAAATGGACGTCTTTCACATGGCAATGACGATATGCGCAAATAAAGGGTATTTTAAAATAATAGTCCCCCCACATAATAACACTGAAAGAGACAAATTTCTTGTGGTCGTGCATCTTGACGCGATATCGGCAGTTCTTGGCCTGGCATGCAGTTATCCAGCCATCATTGAAGATCTATGTGAATGATTGTTTTTGTCAAATGTACGCAAAACCTTTCAAAAACAATTTTTGTTAGAAGGTCGTTGTGTAAGCGTACCCTAAATCAGGCTAGCTTGACATTAAAGGTCCGAGTGCGCACATGCACCAACACCCAAATTGCACATAAATTGTCAAATGTACCGTGCAATGACAACACAAAAGTAAAAAAAAAAAAATGACACGCAAAGGATACCAACATTAAATGTTATACACGGTTAAATTGGCGTGGGCGAGGGCAATCTGTGCGTTTACGCTGCAGCCTCGTTGGCAGATATCCGATACATATTGGCTTTTCAAACCACATTTCAAAGAGACCTGATTCCGATATAACGTTGTCCAATTCCAGCCGTTTTATGCTGCCAAGATGGACTGTATATCTACCGTATTTTTCGGATTATACGTTGCTCCGGATTATAAATCGAACCAGCCAAAAAATGCATAATTAAGAAGGAAAAATCCAACACCAAAAACATACATGTCATCTTGAAAGGCAATTTAAAATAAAAAATAAAAGAGAGAACAACAGGCTGAATAAGTGTACGGTATACTAACGTCACATGACTGACATGCCTGCTAATGTCAGTAACGACGTCACATATTAAGAGTTTGTCGTGAGCAGTGACGGGAGTCGGAGGCGGAGCCAAAGGCTGGCGTTTTATTGACATCAGCTTCTGAGGTCTTAACAGCAAATCCCCACTCAGCTAGAAGCTAACAGGCTAACTCCCCTTTTCCACATAACAAAACCTTCCCACCCGGAACGTTCCGTGGGTGAATTATGTTCCCATCACTACAAGTTATTCATATAACTCTAGCATAAAGAACATGCTAACAAGTTTACCGCTCCAAATCACTAAATCCAATGAAATCTTCATCCTCGGTGTCACTTTTAAACAGCTCCCCCAACTCGGGAGGTAGACAATGCGCCGCTTCCTCTTCTACCGGCAATGTTGAACTTATCAACACAGGCCTACCTAGAGCGCCCTCTTGCGGTTTAGTGTGAAAATAACGTGGAATGATATAATGTGTTAATTTCACACATAAGTCGCACCAGAGTATAAGTCGCACCCAAACTATGAAAAAAACTGCGACTTATAAATCCGAAAAATACGGTATACTGTGCCACCTGAGAACAAAAACATTGAATTGTCACTTGCAACCATGCAATGTAGATTGATGCTTCGGATATTTTTAGTTATTCCTTTTTACTTTGGCGTCTCACTTTTAGCAAGTTGGATTGATTCGAGGGCGAATCTGTGTGTAAAAGCTGAAGCCACCTTGGACTGTTTACAGCACCTTTACTGCTTTGCCGAACAGACCAACTAAGACCCATCCCCCCCCACCCCTTTGGGATTTTTGTCTGCTCCGCCCCTCTTGCTGTCAGGCTTTGAAAGTGATAATGAAGGGCCAGCCAGAGGCTTCCGTTTTACTTCTTCACACACACACAGAGATCACACTTCACAAGATGCCGCTATCGTTCATTGTCGTCTCGCTCCCTACCTTCTTGTAACTATGGCGACCACTCCCCACCTGCAATGAGATGATCCATATTCAGTAGCTCGCACACCCGATGCGCGCGACTAATTGTCTGCATGTGTTTTTTTTTTTTTTTTCATTATTTATTATTCTAAAAGTACACTTTTGTTCCTACAAAGAGCATTCCGCTCAGGCTGGCATTATGCTCCGTTAATGTGCTTTCTCCCGACTTTTACAGCAAGAACCAAAAGAGTTGTGTGTGTGTGTGTGTGTGTGTGTTTGTGTGTCTAATTGCTTATGCATAAATGCATGAATTCACAAGCACATGTCTTTTGCTGCCTGAAAGGCAAAATGACTGACAATGGCGGAAAAGTCTGTTTGAAGCGCACTAATTAATAGTTAATTAGTTTTTTTTTTCCCCCCTCCCCGATCTGCGGCTTAATCCGCAAACCTGCGAACTGATAGTGAGCGAGCTGCCAGTCACACAAAAATCATCGCCAGTCGACATCAAGTAGACGCAGCTGTCACGTCGCAATCGTGCATGAGCTCAAGATGGATAATTAGGGACGACTGTGCGGTTTTTAGGGGAGTGTACGATTTTACTAATTAACACCAACGCTCAAAGTGATTGCGCTTGAACATGACACTATATTAGCATTTTTTTTTTTTTGGCGTATGTGTGTTTGTTCATAATTCCTAGTTCTGTATTTGACTTGTTTAAGAGTGAAGTCTTTGTTGGATAAATGAGGCGCGTGTGGGGGATGGAATGATGGGACGAGTGGGGGAGCAGGTGTTCAAAAGGAGTTAATGGTTTTGGTAATAGCGTGTGTTGATGTAGGTGGTGTGGTGGTGGTGATGAGGGGGGGTGATCAGTGTAAACCAGTTTTACAACTTAGCTTTTAACACCATTTCTTTTGCCCCCACAGTTAGAAACAAAACCAGGAGGCTTAACGGCCACATGAGAGCATAACCGCCCGCTGTTTAACTCATTTACTCCCAATAACGTATAAATACGTTTTTTTTATGTTCTAAGTGTCCCAAAGACGTATTTATACGTTTTTTTTTTATTTTATTTTAGTTTTTTATGCTAGAGCATACAGAAGGCTTTGATGCAGCCTCTCAACTGCAAAGAACGGTTGCAGAAATAGTAGTTATTACACAAACGGCCAGCAGGTGGCAGCAGAGTAAATGAGATCAACCAGGGCCATCTAGAAAAAAAGCTCAATTACTTACAATTTGAAATAGATTTGTGAAAACTGATGAAACTTAGCTCTCTTCTAATGCTAATTGCTGCAGAATGGAAACGGATAGAGACATCCTTTTTTCTTCCTGATGAAAGAAGAGACTTTAATCTTTCTTTTGGTAGGTTCCATGCTTTTAGAGCAATAGAACACAATATTCTGTGGGCCTTGCAAAATCAGTCAAAATCCAGTCAAACAGCCGGGAGCGAACGGATTGCGAAACGTGAAAATGGCGGCGAGTGAATGAGTTAAATGCCAATACAATTATTTTCTTGGCCCTTGTTAGATTTTGCGAGCGTTCCCAATGTCGGGGTCTGCGTGTGTAGATCACGGAGATGATCACAAGCACAAATTTGTTGTACCTTTTGTGATCAGAGACGGGCGAAGCGCTCATGCCACCCAGCTGCACCTTGAATTATTTATTCCCGAATAAGGTTAGTGGAGAACAATCTTCAAACAAACCCAATTTTCCTTGCACGTCAAAATGTTGACACCGCTGCGCCATATGCGACTCTGACGCCGTTTTATCCGCTTTGGCACAGCCTGCGACCGAGATGTGCAGCTGCATATCTACAGTTTAAAATTAATGTTGCATCCAGAGTATTTGCTTGATGGCGCGTAGCGCGGCAATAAAAGGTATACAACATTTGGTGGCCTCTGGTGGGTCGAATCGATGGCCCTTGAGCGCTGTTTTACGAGCAGAATAATTGATTAATCGCTCATTGCAAATTCAGTAGATTGCAGGGAATAAAAATAATAACATGACATAAGCTATGGTAAGTTTGGCTGCAGCCATGTTATGGCCCGACTCACGGGCTCCATTATTCTGCTCATAACAACTCCGACATGGAAGCGGGAGTCCACAAACATTCAATCTCTTGAGGTGGGCGACTCAAATCAGGCTTAAGGGACTTGCTTGGTTAAAACCTATGAAAGACTTGAGCTCAAATTTGAAAATAGTGTTGTTTGTTTTGTTTTTGAAAGAAAGTTATTTTTGGTGTAGTGCGCCCAAAACTGGCAAGCCAACAGTATCCTGTGATGTTGGAGTGCAGAGGGCACCTTTTGTGAAACATGTATCATAGTGGGAGCTCCAAAGTTTATTACATTTGGATTCAAGGATTATGCTTTTTTATAAAATCAGGGGAAAAAAATAATAATGGTATTATGCAAACTATGCCACTAAAAAGTACAATGTTTCACCACTGCAAACACCACAAAGACAGATAAGCTACGCTAACAGCTTCAGGTCAAACATGAAATAAGCATTCATGTAGGTGGTGTTAAATTGCGAGAAAAAAATAGAAGACAATAAAAGGCTAGTTTTGTAACCACCACAAATGAGCTAAAGTGCAAATACATCTCGTCACTGAGCAAGACTGCACGACTTCTGCCTTTCTTGAAATTAGGTAGGGACTGGACATGAAAATAGTTAACTGATTTGCTCCCAATAACGTGTAAATACTTTTTTATTTTTAATGTTCTAAGTGTCCCAAAGACGTATTTATACGTTTTTTTTGTGTGTGTTTTTTTGTTTTGTTTTTTGTTTTGTTTTTTTATGCTAGAGCATACAGAAGGCTTTGATGCAGCCTCTCAACTGCAAAGAATGGTTGCAGAAATGGGAGTTATTACACAAACGGCCAGCAGGTGGCAGCAGAGCAAAGGAGATCAACCAGGGCCATCTAGAAAAAAAGCTCAATTACTTACAATTTTAAATAGATTTGTGAAAACTGATGAAACTTAGCTCTCTTCTAATGCTAATTGCTGCAAAACGGAAACAGATAGAAACATACTTTTTTTTTTTTTTCCTGATGAAAGAAGAGACTTTAATCTTTCTTTTGATCGGTTCCATGCTTTTATAGCCATAAAACACAATATTCTGTGGGCCTTGCAAAATCAGTCAAAATCCAGTAAAACAGGCGGGAGCGAACGGGACTACTTTTGTGAAAATGGCTGCGAGTGAATGAGTTAACAGTTTATTGAATCTTTGATCAGGCTCAGCCCTTGTTTTCAAAAAGCCTCGCGCTGACCTTGAGTCAACCCAGTCAGGATGACGACAATCTACATAGCGGAGGATCCACAGACGAAATACAATTTGAGTAACAGTGGATTTCCTGCATGAGCGGACGCAAAACCGAATTTGGGTGCCACTTGATGAGATATTAAACAGGAAATCTTTGAAAATGTCATTTAAAGAGTTCTAAAGACTCGCTGAATGCTGATTATCCATTTCAAACAACGCTTTAAAAAAAAAAAAAAAAAAAAAAAGGATCATTTTTCCACATCACGGTCCAACTGTGAGGCAAGTCAGCTGTGGGAGTGGGCGGAAGAAAGGAATCTCTTCAGCAGAGAGCGATGGAACGTTCGTCTTTCAGCATTCGCTTAATAAATCATTATGATCGCTTGCAAAATACCCAGCCTGTAGCCTGAAATTTACGTTTGGGAATGTGTTTCCCGTTGAAACAGAAGCGGTGAGCGAGAGTTACCTGCCATCCATTTATTGCCATCCATTTATTGTATTTAAATGCAACACATCTCTTATAAAACTCAGGTGGATTGATCATTTGTGTAGTTCTAGCACCCTCTGGTGGCTAGTTTTTTTAGTGCAGTTTAATTTTCATTAGGGATGTTTTGGCCCTTCTATGTTTAAAATCGACACTAATTGTCAGATGAAGGGGAACGTAATATGCATGTGAAGCAAGTTAATATGTGGAGGAACTCAATGTGTGCGTACATTAACATCATAATAATAATAACATAATAAAAATAACAATATTGCTGCTATGTACAAAATCACAATATTGTTCTTTTTTTTTCTTTTTTTTTTTAGTATGAGCCCATTTTTATTTTTTTTTTACAATATTGTAACCTTTTTTAAATATCGCCAACCTCCCCACAATATCGTGATAATTATCGTATCGTGAGCTTCATATCGTATCATGACGTTTGGATATCGTTACATCCCTAGTGGTTACTAAAGTAAAATATCATTCATGACCCAAGGTCTTCATTGTGGCTCCATAACAAACAGAAGAATGATGTGGAGCGGCCACATGCGCCGTCAGCTTGCTGCAGCCCCTCCAGCGCGTTGCGTACGCGCACTCCCTCAGCACGCAAGAAGCAACACATGACTTAGAAGTCGGAATCAGGCGTGAAAATCACCCCGCTGCTCCCGTCCCGCTCTCACCAGCTGTTCTGTGCAGCCACACAGGTGGGGGTCATGGCCCCAGTAGCCCAGGGGAGCTATCATTTAAGAATAGTTAGCCTAGCACAGGAGGCGGATGGATGACATGAAGCGCGTGTAACAAAAAGCAGGGGTCCCATTTCAGGCTTTTTTGATACGCTGTCGAATGGCCCCACGTAAACGACTGCCAAACTTTTTTTTTTTTTTTTTTTCGTAAGAGTTTTCTGCGTGTAAACATGAGGCAACAGTCTGTTAGCTACCTTTTAGCACATTGTGCACTAGGGATGTCACGATAAGGGCAATATTGTGATATCGTGATATTAAAAGTGCCACAATATCGTCGTCGTCGTGTTCACAATATTTAAAAGGAGCACATCTGTTAAAAAAAAAAAGTCAGGTTGATTTCCATTTGTGCAGTTCTAGCACCGTCTAGTGGCTAGTTTATTAGTGCAATTTAATTTTCATTAGGGATGTTTTTGCCCTTCAATGTTTAAAGGGATACTTGACCCATTGAACAATTTTCAGCAGTGAAAAGTTAATATTTTGTCCAGAATGAATTTGATAACTTAATTATTTTTCATGTACAATTAATACCTTTTAAAATGTATTTTTTTCTACTTGCTGTCGACTGATGATGACATCACCTGTGCGGAGGAAATATGTAACCGTCAATCATGGCTCACCTGTTTTCTAGGTTTGGTCAGTAAACTGAGCCATGATTGGTCGTTACTTACTTCCTCAGCACAGGTGATGTCATCATCAGTCGACAGCAATGCCTCAAATATTGTTATTGATATTGTAGGTGCTTTATTATTCATTACTGTTATGTACAAAAGCACAATATTGTGCTTTTTTTGGTATGAGGTTTTGTTTTTTTTACAATATTGTGACCTTTTTTAAATATCGCCAACCTCTCCACAATATGGTGATAATTATCATATCGTGAGCTTCATATCGTGATAATATCGTATCGTGATGTTTGACTATTGTGCACATGTACCTAATGTTCTGGCAGGTTAGAATGCATTCTGTATTGAACTCTCTAAACATAATTTGTTTTCATATTTGGCATTTTCAGAAGTGCTTTTCATGTATTTTCAGGACAAGGTAATTGGGGCCAACACATGCAGTATATCAGCACGTAACAAATTTTACTGAAAGCTCGGTGTATAAATGGCGCATGGACCATGAAGCAGCTCGTTCGATTATTTTTACATTGCAAAAAAAGTGTCTTTACATTAACTTTGGCACTCTGAGCTTCCCTAATCGAATCGTCTTCCTCTGACTGAGCAGAACCACGAGCCGGGCCATATTATGGTCGCACTGTGCCGATGCCCTATGAGCCTTAAACATAGCAGTAGTGAATATATTACGATTAAACGATCTATAGTGGCTGCTGTGACATTCATTAATGCCTGCAAACAAAGTACCACCCATTGGTAAATATTGCGAGAGCTACACAAAAGAAATCAGTCTGTGCCGCTGGCTGTGCATTCACATCATTCCACAGAATAAGTTGCGGTCTCGCCACCACCTTTTTGATCATTTGGATCCCGCAGAGTGGAAAAAAAAATCCTTCATCGGGTCTTTTATCTCTGAATTGGCTGACATTGTCATTCAATGTATGTCTCAGAAAATTACACATTCAGACCATCCATTCATCTATTTTCGAAAGCATTGGTTGTCCTTGGACTGGTCTTGCACCAATTGCAGGAAGCATATAGATCTATTGATGGACAATTTAGAGTTTTCAATGAACCAAGCATGCATGGTTTTGGAGTATGGGGGAAAAATGAATTACTTCGAGAAAAAAAAACAAAAAAACACGCAAGTACAAGGAGATGAAAAGTCTCGATACAAATCCCAAACTTCAGAATTGCTAAACGGCCATTTCCTACTTGTTGCATTTTCTATTCCATAACCACTTTCAAAAATTCTTTTGCTAACATTTTACAACCAAGGTCTGCCCCATATAGGACCAACATACACTATAAAAATAGTTGGGTCAAAAAATAACACAACTGCTCTCTGGGCACTTACGCAACCTCCTGCCCCAGTGGTCAAATTCAGAGGTCAAATTTTGAGTAAATGACAAAAAAAAAGGAGAATCTTCATCATCTTCTTCATTTGCGGTGAAAAATAGACCAATCCACGACTTGGTTCAATTTAATCTAACTTTCTGGTTTGTTTTGCACATAATAAAAATAAAAAATAAAAAATGGTTTTATAAAAATGACCCAGAAAATTCAATTCAAATTGACCCTTTCGAACCAACAGTTTTTTTTTAGAGCATAACTGCTCCGAGAAACTGATCAAACTCAATTTATTTCATATTATGCTATAGATTCATCTAGATAATAATTTCCAGCGTCACAATCTTGCCTTGTTAAGTAACATTCCTAACTGTAATAATAATAAAAAATAATAATAATGATAACTGACATGTTCACCCTGGTTAATATTATTTTTTAATGAGCTTGCCCAAAAACAATATTTTCAAACTACGTTCGATAATACCAGGCTGTCAGGAAGGTACAACAACGTCAATAATATCGAAACCTTCGAATGCTGTTCTCGCTCAGGTTATAATAGCTTACTTTGTTTGTACGTGTTCCATTATTAAACTCGGTTGTTGTAGAAATGAATAATAGATTGCATCATATTGACCAGGATGTTTTCACTACTTTTCTCTGTACGGACACAAACAAAACAAACGGCACATCTGTCAATCATTGGGTTGTTTTGGAAAAAGTGTATCTTGCCCAAACTGAACAGGGATTGCTTCATCAAACCGCTCGGTTATAAAGCCCCCCCCCCCAATTCATAAATGATTTCCCCAGCATGTAAATCTTGTAATCCCCGCACCATGCGCACCACCTGGCTGCCTCTTTTTTTTTTTTTTTTTTTTTTTTTTTTTTTTTTTTTTTTTTTTTTTTTTTTTTTTTTACTTGAAAATCCAAGCAACCAGGAAATGGCGACCTATAATGGAATCCACTTCATCTTCCCATTGTAGGCAATGTCACATCCTCTCTGCCCCGATTGAGGCCGTAATGGCCAGTTACTTTAAGTGTTTGTCAGCTGTTGACCGGCCCGTCTAATGGAAGCTGAAGGCTCGGGCCTCTCTTCCTCGATTTGTTTCTCCGTGTCATGAGCACCTGTCTCGCGGCTGACGATATTTCCATTCAATACTGGGAAATCACGATGTTTGTTTTCCACAAAAAAAACAAAAAAACAAGTTATCCCATCTCTCTCTTAACTCATTCACTCGCCGCCATTTTCACATTTTGCAATCCCGTTCGCTCTCGGCTGTTTTACTGGATTTTGACTGATTTTGCAAGGCCCACAGAATATTGTGTTCAGTTGCTATAAAAGCATGGAACCTACCAAAAGAAAGATTAAAGTCTCTTCTTTCATCAGGAAAAAAAAGTATGTTTCTATCTGTTTTCGTTTTGCAGCAATTATCATTAGAAGAGTGCTAAGTTTCATCAGTTTTCACAAATCTATTTAAAATTCAAAGTAATTGAGTTTTTTTTTCTAGATGGCCCTGGTTGATCTCCTTTGCTCTGCTGCCACCTGCTGGCCGTTTGTGTAATAACTACCATTTCTAACTACCAACTGTTCTTTGCAGTTGAGAGGCTGCGTCAAAGCCTTCTGTATGCTCTAGCATAAAAAAAACAAACAAAAAAACGTATAAATACGTCTTTGGGACACTTAGAACATTAAAAAAAACAACGATTTTATACGTTATTGGGAGTAAATGAGTTAAAACCAGTACAAATAATAAAATAGCCAATAAATATGGGGATTAACTCAGTGAGTTGGTCAGTGGTTGCTGCGACACTGATTTGTAACAATTTATTGCGGCGGGTGATGATCACCACAGGAAGGACAAGCCGTCGTAACTGGGAGGACACAGCCTGAATTTGTAATATGAGATGCTGCAGGGAGCTCATCAATCAAAGGTTCAAGAATGTGAGATTGCGGGGGAGCAAATATCAAAGGAAAAAAAAAGTGTCTTTGTTGCTCTGTGGTTACCTTCTTCACGTACAAGCCACTTGTCCCTGCATATCAAGCAGATCTAAAATTTCATAATCATTTCATGATAATTCCTTTGTCCCAAATCAAATGATGGTTTTGTAAACTTGGTCCGTTTTCCCATAATTAAAGATAATAATACTGTAATCGTTTGAAAGAAAGCTAATGGGGAGGTTTGGTTTATTAGTGAGTGACCGTAAAATCGTCCGTCCTCGGTAACCAAAATCCAAATGCACTTTAACTCATTCAGTGCCACTGACGGCTATACACGTCAAAGATCCATTTTTACTGGGCTGGCAGTGAATGAGTTAAATATTTGAGCAAATGATCCTCCTTGACATTATGAAAAGACATCCTGCAATCAGATGACACAAGCCACACCAAAAGCGAAAACAAACAAGGGTTTTAACTGAATATACCAAAGGTTGTCTAGTATACGCCTGTTAATCTATTAACATGGAAAAGCATCTTGATGTTGAACAATGTCCTGATAATTTAGTAGGATTTCATCGTAGTACTTCTATAATTTGACACTATTTGGGTAATCATCCTTTTAGCTCATAGGTCCATCCATCCATCCATCCATCCATCCATCCATCCATTTTCTTGACCGCTTATTCCTCACAAGCGTCGCGGGGGGTGCTGGAGCCTATCTCAGCTGGCTCTGGGCAGTAGGCGGGGTTACACCCTAGACTGGTTGCCAGCCAATCGCAGGGCACACAAAGACGAATGTGGGAGGAGACCGGAGTACCCGGAGAAGACCCACGCGGGCACGGGGAGAACATGCAAACTCCACCCAGCAAGGCCGGAGCCCGGACTCGAACCCGAGTCCTCAGAACTGGGAGGCGGACGTGCTAACCAGTCACCCACCCAAGACATAACAGTGACTTTTAAAATGAAACTTTTCCGTTCCACATGCCTGTCAAAAACGGGCATTAAGTCTCCAGTAGTATATCGCTGTTCCATCGGGATTGATTTTGCTATATATAGACACCAGCAGACTAATTTTGTCAGGCCCGGATGACTCGGCTGTCCTTTATAGCTTAATGAGGGCATTTTGGATGCTTGCTTGCGTTTATCAAACTTTCAGATGTGTGACTTACAAGAATGGTCCTTTTATCTCTTCAAGGTTGACCGTTGTCATCTATGAAACTGTTTTCTCTCTCCACTTTCTATATTTTTGGAATTGGTCTTGCTTTTTCTTTTGCTCCATGACAATAATGCTAACAGGCTTAATGCTTTTAGAGCACTGGAGGGAGAAGAAGCGCTTCTGAAAAACGCCATGTTCCCGATCTTTCCCTTTTGTGTCTCACATATGTACCGCACATGAGGCAGTTGTACGCTTCCAGATTCTCTTAGTTCTGCACATTTCTGTAGCGTTCAGCACCCTGGAGGCGGATGTCGTTCTCTCTCTGGCTTTCACCCTTTCCTTACTTTCTTCTTCTCCCGACACCATCACTTCTTTTCCTCTCCCATCGCTACCTCGCTGTCTGAGAAGCTTCATAGGGTCTCAGATCTTGAGGAGGATTTTGATCCTCTCTCAGGAGGAGGGGACGTTGACTGCGTCCACGTTCAGCGCGTTAATAATTAATTCAAACATCGCCGGTTGGAGTTTATTCTGCTCCGTGTCACTGCCAATCTGTCCCTTAAAGTTTTTATTGTAAAAGTTAATGGGTGCGTGGGAGCGAGAGAAATATGGGAGCATATGTTCATTCACACAATCGGGACAGGCCGTTATTAGCTTCAGAAACATAATAACAACCGCATCATTCTGGTCCTGTTTTCTGTGACAGTTTTATTTTTGTAACAAAGGCATTCAGCAAGCCATATTTGAGATTACTTTCCTCTTTATTATTAATAATTGATGGTTGACGAAATAACACTTGAAGCTTCCCAGTCAGCAAATTTGGTGTGGCCAAGTGGTGGGCATTATAAGGCGCACCTTCAATGAATGACATATTTTCAAACTTTTTCCATATATAAGGCGCTATAGTAGAGGCTGGGGTTACATTATGCATCCATTAGATGGCGCTGCGCTAAAGGGAATGTCAACAAAACAGTCAGATAGGTCAGTCAAACTTTATTAACAGATTACAAAGCAGCTTTCTGACAACTCCATTCACTCCCAAAATGAATAAACAGCTGTTTTATTATTTTCTCTGAGGTAAAGTATTAGTATTAGCTAGCGATCCAAGATGGCGGGATCTTCTGCGCATGCGCGTCACCGATCGTGCAGGGTCACCGATAGCGTCTTGACAGCGAGACCTGTTGCGGCTCAATATTGATCCATATTTATGGCTCACCTGATTATAAGGCGCATGGTCAGTTTTTGAAAAAAGCGACGGCTTTTAGGTGCGCCTTATAGTCGTGAAAATACGGTAAGTGGAAATTCTGCTTATGGTGCCAGTCACCTCAGAGCCGGCATGCCATGCTGGTCTTATTTGTACAGTACGGTTATCAGGAGCATATGATTGCATTTCCTCTCATGCTCTTTTGTTGCCCTCTATATCACTTACACCCTGCAGCGCTTTTATTATACACCTTCTTAGGTGTGTAATTATGGCATGTCGTGGAAGAGTGATGCGAGTGGGCTTGAGTGCTAGTAGCCCTGAAACCCACTGAGAATAAGACAGTGGCCACAAATGATTGGATTAGTGCGTACCCCCCCCCCCCCCACCCCTTCACTTAGAATAATCCTCTTTTGTAGCTTCCTGACTGCGTGTGTGCGCGAGTATGTTTTGGAGTCATCTGCCCATGTCTCCTGGCAGCTCATGTACAGTGAGGTCGTGCGCAGGGTTCGTCCGTTGAGATGGAACAGCATCCTGCACGAAACGCATACTTGATGCGTAGTGTAGTGTGGGATGCGGTTATGACACACTAGAGGCAGTGAAGGCGGGAAGGAGAGCGATGATGGAGATGCGTGTTAATAATAGACAAATCGGAGGCCTCATCGAGCAAATACGGGCACAAACCGGGACTGACTCAAGCGTTGTTGCCAGAGGTGGGGAAGAACCGCGAGCGCGCCGATTGCGAAGGGTGGTAAGAGTTGGATTCTTGTGGTTGGGAGGTAGCGGGATGCAGCGATCAGTTGAAGGTCTGCAGGGTTTGCGATGTCATTGTCAGCTTCTCTAAACAGCCCACAGAAGCGACGGGCACTTTGAAGTCTGGTAAGAGCTGTTTAAATCCCGCCTGAAAAAGACACAGAAGCGCAAAAGGCAATGAGAGGAGTCGTAAAGAGAAGGCTTGAAGGGCTGAGATGCAGACGAAGGGATTGAAGGCGGTTGAAACACGGAGGGAAAGGGGGTTAAAATATAATCGGGAGTGAGAAAGCAACTTTTCCTCAGCAGATGCCGCGCGTTATTTCGCATGCACGGGTAATGCGATACGTTTTTTGAGATGAGTCTCTGAAACATGAGCAGCGGTGACGCAGCAGCGGCGCAACGCCGCGGAAGCGAGCGCCCGCCAGATTATAGCGTTCTGACATCATTGCGATGTAAAACGGGAATCGGGCCTGAGTCAGAATAGACGGCGGATCCTTTTACCCGATGCATCCCATAATGCCGCGCTGCGTTTATATTTACATTGTCTCAGAGGCATGCCGAACTTTGAGGCAAACTTAGAAACTCTTAAGCATACACTCTCGGAGAAAAAGCACAGTTTTGTGCCTTGAGGGCGTACGTGGCTCATCACGAGTGTGCTTATCCGCAAATGTGTTGTCTTTTCTTTTTTTTACCGTTTTCTCTTGAGCGCTTGTGCCTGGCGCAGGCCCAGAAGAACTTGAAATGAGATCGTAAAGGTTGTGGATCCTCGTGTAGCCACAGATAGCCTTTGCTCCTTCCTGTTGGTGTAGAATATGACCGCTAAAAGCTACTTCTTTAGAGGTCCACTGGCTTCTCTGCTGCACTTGGGACTCTCCATCGTGATGTCTGGTCTGGGACAGGTCTCAATGAACTCCAACCGTTATCATAAAGGCAAACAGGAGTCACAGGACCTTGCTCAGTTCCAGATAGTCCTCGTTTCCATCGCGAGATCGTTTCATTGGCGCAAACTCTGACCTCTGCCAACTTGTTTTTCGTCCATGTCTTCATACCATGATAAGTTTCTTTAGATCTGCTCTTAAGTCCAATTAATTTGCTGTTTGGAAAAGTTGTTCGGTTCATACACCAGTCGTGTGAGTAGTTTTTCATTGGTTATGCAAATTGCACAACTGCGTTAAAGTTCAAAGCATATGTCGGAGATCCTTATGTGCAGAAATTATTTAAAAAAAAAAATCGATTCGGCGATATATCGCGATACTACATCGCGCGATTCTCGAATCGATTCAATTAAAAAAAAATCGTTTTTTTTTTTTTTTGTTTTGTTTTTTTTAAAGAGCTCAGAATTGTTCATTCGGTAGTCTTACCGATTCAACGTCTTATCATCTTTGCCTTTTTTTTTGTTTTTGTGTGTGTGTGTGAATCGATTTTTAAACGTCCATTTTTAATGGAAAAATATTCATCAAAATGTCTGACTTCGGGTTAGGATTCACACCTTGAGCATGGAAGAATGTTATGAACGGAACATTAAGCCTTAATATTTTATTTTAATGCTGTTCAAACATGAAACAGATTACAACCTCTATAAGACTGAAATTTCAGATAAATAAATAATACATTTTCATATAAATCTTACACTCTACAAGCTTACTGATTAGTATTTTCTAAATTTGAATGAAAAAAAATCGCAACAATCGACTTATAAATTCGTATCGGGATTAATCGGTATCGAATCGAATCGTGACCTGTGAATCGTGATACGAATCGAATCGTCAGGTACTAGCCAATTCACACCCCTAATAGATAGATAGATTTTTTTTTTTTTGGTTTGTTTTTTTCACCAACTGCATCCTTCAGCCAGATATTCTTTATTTTCACACCACAGTATTTTAGTTACTGCGATCTCTGATTCCTGGCTAACACATCCAATGCATTGGTTTTCTTAGCGTTTTGGAAATACCAGAACTTCCTTGCGGCTTATGCAAATATCGTGCTTTATATAACCACAGTAAACTAAATGATTTCTTCTTGACATCAGGACGTATTGTCAAGGTTTTGCAGCTGTATTACAAGGTCGACTAAATTAAAAAAACAAAACAAAACAAAAAACCTTTGCTGACAATGATTGCAGCTTGTTCCTTGTTGAAAGTTTCTTTCGCAATCACTACGCACCTTTGTACCCTTGACTCTGACTTTTACAGCTTGACAATTACTGTGCCTTTTTATTCTTGGAAACATAACTGTTACTTTGGAGTCCCGATGGTTAGCCATATGTGCATGGTCTAATAATAATACACTGATTCCCAACCAGGGTATTGTGGCACACTAGTGTGCCATTAGAGATGATCAGCAGTGCTGTGGAAAAGCCGTCAATTGCACCTAATTTTTTATTTATTTATTTTTAATTAATTACAAAAATATCTTAGTTCTTCTATCTATGGCAGTGAAATTTAATGACAGGAAGACCAATTCAATACTCTTCCATTAGATTTATACAAAATAAGTCATGACTTCCTGCGAACATGCCAGATTTGTGTGAATTAAATTAGCCCCGATTTGACGACAGTTAATTTGTGACTAAGTTGAGAAGAAATGATTTTTTTAGTGTACATAACACTTTGCGACGTTTATGTTTGGCGATGTGCCGTGAGATTTTTGAAATGTAAAATTGGGTGCCTTGGCTGTAAAGGTTGAAAAAACTGTGCTCATGTATATTTGCATAGATACAAAGTTGCATACTTGTGAGTAAAGGAAATCCATGTGTTGTGCATTGTTATGAATTGATGCTCAGTACATTTTTGCTTGAAGAAATACATTTTTCAGCTGAGCCGCAATGTACAAATGAGCAGTGCTAATAATAAACAGTATATAATTACAAAGCACTTATCTTATTAACTAAGCCTTTAACAATATCCCGGAGTTTTATCTATGAATGTACCTTGTGAGTGGGAGTTTTAGCCCGCTTCCATTCTTGAAAGCAATATTATCCAGCGTTAATGTCATTTTAAGATATTGCTTGAATGGCGCTGATGTGCAGATTATTGTATCCTTTGGCCAAATGAAGCTTTTTCACTTCTTAGTTTGAAATATTCACTTTTTTTCAAGATGAGACAGCTTGTGAGTTCATAGCCGATAAGTTCAGTGGAGAAACATAACAATACCTCATGATTACTGCATGCATATTATTATTATTATTATTTATTTATTTTTATTGCTTTGAGTCACCATGGCAGCTCAATTTAAATCCTGTTCAAGGACTCTTAAAGGAAATACAAGATTTGAGTGGATTTAAGATGCACAGGAGTGGAATTACAGTTGATAGAAGACCTGACGGAAATTATGAATATGATAGACTGGCAAAATTGGCATGACACACACCTCACACATATATATATATATATATATATATATATATATATATATATATATATATATATATATATATATATATATATATATATATATATATATATATATATATGTGAATGTTGGCATGCACACACAGCAAAAACAAAAAACAATTTCCTCCGATTGTGCTCACTGCATCGGCAAATGTGCAATGGTGTCGTCCTTTTTCAGAGAGATATGCCAGTATTGAAGCGAGAGGCTGCTAACAAACACAATCCGTGATCTCACACGCTCACGCACACTAATGACACGGAATTAAAAAAAAACAAAAAAAACAGGCCTGTGTAAGTGTAAGGGAAAGTTACTATGAGCGGATGGGAGGCTGTAGAAGATAAAAAGCTGTCTGGTGAATTATTAATGCCCAAGCATTGTGTCCACTGCCTTTAAAGACTCTCACACACACACGCACACGTACATGCACACACAGCTGCAAATCCCAGTTGTTTGCGCAGACAGGAAACGACATACTTGTCGCTCTGTCTGGATTTTGGGCATGTGTAACTGCTCTGTTGTGTCCAGACCCAAAAGAGGAGGTGGGGGGGTTGTAGCTGTTGGCTGAATGGAGAATGTTGTGTGTGTGCGTGTCAGGGTGCAGTTGGGTCCATGTGCAGATGAGGCAACATTCATACACTCTCTGCCAGCAAACAATGTACCGAAAAGTCATAAACGGCTTTCATTTATGGAGCATTCAGTTTGCGATAATTGGCGCATGTTGTAATCATTTGTGATTAAAATGAAAACATGATTTATTCATGCTAGTGCATGAATGTGTAAATGTGTCTTTAACTATTTTACTCCCAATAACGTGTAAATACGTTTTTTTTTATCTAGGTTTTAAGTGTCCCAAAGACGTATTTATACGTTTTTTGTTTTTTTTTTAATTTTTTTTTTGTTTTTTTTATGCTAGAGCATACAGAAGGTTTGATGCAGCCTATCAACTGCAAAGAACGGTTGCAGAAATGGTAGTTTTTACACAAACGGCCAGGCCCATCTAGAAAAAAAAAGCTAAATTACTTACAATTTTAAATAATTTGTGAAAACTGATGAAACTTAGCTCTCTTCTAATGCTAATTGCTGCAAAACGGAAACAGATAGAAACATACTTTTTTTTTCTTCTCCTGAATCTTTCTTTTGGTAGGTTCCATGCTTTTATCGCAGTAGAACAAAATATTCTGTGGACCTTGCAAAATCAGTCAAAATCCAGCAAAACTGCTGGGAGCGAACGGGATTGCGAAATGTGAAAATGGCGGTGAGTGAATGAGTTAAAAAAAAGCTGCTAAAATGCATATTTATTACATTCCAGTCACAGTTCGTTTAGCTGTAAACCAAATAGTGGTGAGTAGGATTGGATGGCAGCTGTTAAAGAGACTAAGTGAATAATTCAAGCGTTGAGAAAAAAAAAAAAAAAAAATGTGTACGCGCACACCTCAAGCTCACTCCCGAGGACGCGTACCTGCAGATGTTCCTTTATTTCCTGCGAGAGGTGCGGTGCGCAAACACAGCCCATGCTAAATATTTCAAAGTGCCGTTTTGTAACCCGTGTTCTTTTCTTCCCCCCTTCCCTCCCGCAGCGGGCGCCGCTGTGGCCCAGAGAGTGGTGACGGTGCAGAGCGGGCCGCTGATTCGGACCGAGGGCTCCCACGTGACCGTCTGGTGCAACGTGACGGGCTACAAGGAAGGAGTGGAGCAGGACTTCGAGTGGTCCATGTACCTGCCGTCGGCGCTGGACCGGGAGATCCGCATCGTGAGCACGGCCCAGCCCAACTACGCCTACGCCGTCTACGCCCAGCGGGTGAACAGCAAGGACATCTACGTGGAGAGGCTGAGCCGCGACTCGGCCGTGCTGCACATCAGCAAAGTGCAGGCACACGACCAGGGCCTGTTTGAGTGTTACACGCCCAACACCGACGGCCGCTACCTCGGCTCCTACAGTGCACGCACAAACCTCACTGGTGAGTCTCTCTGGAAAGCACGCACACACGCTGGAATATTAGCATACATGCGCGCACATTTGATTTCAGGGACCCTTGGGTCATGACGGTCATGACATGTCAAGGTTATAAATGGCACACTGTAAAAATTAGTCACGTTGCACAAGAAAGCAGGCTCAGTTAGGATTTGATTACACTGTAAGGATG
Source organism: Festucalex cinctus (assembly GCF_051991245.1). NCBI lineage: Eukaryota > Metazoa > Chordata > Actinopteri > Syngnathiformes > Syngnathidae > Festucalex > Festucalex cinctus. The sequence goes on from NC_135421.1 coordinate 28,239,230, forward strand.
TCAGGATATCGAAATGTCACAATACAATATAACTCATTTGCTCCCAATAACGTATAAATACGTATTTTTTTTTTTATGTTCTAAGTGTTTTGTTTTTTTCATGCTAGAGCATACAGAAGGCTTTGATGCAGCCTCTCAACTGCAAAGAACAGTTGCAGAAATGGTAGTTATTACACAAACGGCCAGCAGGTGGCAGCAGAGCAAAGGAGATCAACCAGGGCCATCGAAACAAAAAATCTAAATTACTTACAATTTTGAATAGATTTGTGAAAACTGATGAAACTTAGCTCTCTTCTAATGCTAATTGCTGCAAAACGGAAACAGATAGAAACATACTTTTTTTCCCTCATAACTTTAAGTTGAAAATATTATGTGGTTCGACCAAAAACCAGCATAAAACAAAATAGAACTTGGAACACACGATCCCAGTTGTGACTGCACAAACAAGTTGCCACATCGCGGTTGATAAGTCCAGTCGTAATCAGCTCCTACAGCTAATCTTTGGAATTTTGCTTATCTGGAGGGTAAGCTGTGGAGAAAAAAATAACTTGGCATGCTAGAAAAAAATCTGCAATTTTGGAATCACCATGCATATTTTAATTTAATCATCATAAAAATCTAACGCAACTGAATTTTTTTTCATAATGTGTCATCTTGAGCAATTGAGACACAGTGGGGTGAACTACTGGTGATTCAGTCTGAAAAAACAGCAAGATGAGCTTTTCCTCCTCCAGGCAGGATGATTCAGCAGGATGTCAACGGTGTCGAAACAGAAGTTAAAAAAAAAAAAAAGAAAAAAAAAATGAAACAGAAGTAGAGATCATTCAGAGACTGTTATTTTTCCCCATCTAAAATAAGTAATCTACCGGTAGTAAAGTTAGTCAAATGCAAGATCAGGTTAAGGATTTCACCATTCCGATCGATTACTATGATGAACTGTGCTACAACTCAACAATGTCAACTTAGGAAAAGAAAGCTGCAATGCAGCTTTCTGATCACTTCTGATCGTCTTAGTTGTTTTTGGAACCCTTAAACTCTAAATTAAAGTTGTATCTCAGACGAAGCACTTGAATTCACCCCCCCCCCCCCCCCCCCCAAAAAAAAAGCCCCCAAGGGTTTCAACTAGTACAGATGCTCAAAAAGGTGCAGTCTGTCCTATAATGGTTCCCACTTTGGGAAACTGCTTGATTCCTTTAGGTCTTTTTTTTCATACGATTCCAGTAACGCCACTAAGCATCGAGACGCATTTCGAGGATTGGGGCCCCAGTTATGGTATACACACGGTGCGTTCAAGTCCGCTCAAGTATTAGCAGGATTGGAATCTCATCAACTGTAATAACTTTGCTCCACTTGTCTTAACTGTGGTGACTGGATATGTTGCACGACGTGGTGTCACCTGTTCACCAGCCTACAACACACGCACACGCACGCACACACCGCACGTCTGTCCAACATGCCCACACAAGTGAGGACAGCTGCCATGGTTGGGAAACTCCCTCCCATTCTTGGCGTCATAAATGAACAGCTGACGTTCGTCTCAGGGTCAAAGAGCAAATTAACTCATTAGCTCCCAAAAACGTATAAATACGTTCTATTTTAAATGTCTTGTGTGCTAAAGACGTACTTATATGTTTTGTTTTTTGTTTTTTTATGCCAGAGCATAGAGAAGGCTTTGATGCAGTCTCTCTACTGCAGAAAATGGTTGAGTGGCAGCAGAGTATAAGAGATCAACCATGCCATGTTAAAACAAGCCAATTTCCCCACAGTTCTAAGCAGAATTGTGAAAAACTATGAAACTTAGCTATGTTCTATTGCTAATTGCTGCACAGCGGAAACAGAAAGGAATATACTTTTATTTTTTTATTTTTTCCCTGATAAAAGAAGAGACTCTAATCTCTCTTTTGGTATGTTCCATATTTTTATAGCAATAGAACATAATATTTCGCGGGCCTTGAAAAATCAGTCAAAATCCAGGAAAACACTTAAGTGAAAATGGTTGGGAGTGAATGAGTTAAGCAGCAAAATTGTCTTTAGTAGTCATCCCAAAACTGTGAAAACCATGACACACTGAACGCACCAGTCAGAATTCGACACGTAAACAAGCATCCGGGGAGGAGACCAAATTTGGTTCACCGGATTATTGTTGTGACTGTTGTTTTGTTTCTGAACTTTATCAGTTTTGTGAATGTGGGCCGACTGTTGGTAGCAAACGGTATTTATAGACGCGCGTGAGAGAGAACAAGAGGAGCTGTTGTGGGACTTTTTTTTTTTTTTTTTTTTTTTCCCCCATATCCATAACCTCTTAACCTGCTTTAGGAAGTCAGGGCCACGGGGTCTCGAGGTTCTCTGTCACCCAGACTCTGACGTTCCTTTGTGAATCCAAAGAACAGCTGCACTCTCCGTCTTCAAGCTCTATGGACAAATGAGACCTTGACAACCCCCCGCCCGACCGTTGGCACTCAACTCCCGACTGTGGCGGCTGCGTTCATCAGTCCTTGACTCTTCCTCTAATGTGCTTAGGTTCTTTTTGATATTGAGTCCCTTTTATGTAGGGACTGTATTACAAAGACCACCGTGCATTGTGAAACTCGTGGGACCTCGAAAGCCGTACGTCTCTGAAGTAAAAAAAAATTGAAACCCAATTATCAGGAAAAAGACGCAGACGAAGCATCATAGTTGGAACCACTGAATTGCTGATTCTTGACACATCAGTAAGACTTGTGCATCTTTTTTTTTGGCATTTTTGTGACACCTTTTTCCATAAAGACCAGAAGTGTTAAGCGAAGAACGTGTCACCATATATACCTTGTCACTTATCAAAAGCCCATTTCCCATTTCTTTGGCTCTTCCTGGATTGCAATTCTGTACAAACACTGACCGAATCGAAGCCAACTAGTATTTTTATTTTTTTATTTTTTATTTTTACTGCCTTTGGAGATAGTAACAGAGCCTTTTTTTATGGTCAATAATCGTTCAATTCTCTTATCTGCTTGTCTGACCATTAAGAAAGTAAGAAAGCAAGATGTGGATGTGACAGTACTCGTTATGCTGTTACCTCATTTGTCCCAATAACATGTAAATACGTTTTTTTTATGTTTTAAGTGTCCCAAAGACGCATTTATACGTTTTTTGTGTGTGTTTTTTTATGCTAGAGCAGACAGAAGGCTTTGATGCAGCCTCTCAACTGCAAAGAACGGTTGCAGAAATGGTAGTTATTACCCAAACGGCCAGCAGGTGGCATCAGAGCAAAGGAGATCAACCAGGGCCATCTCGAAAAAAAGCTAAATTACTTACAATTCTAAATAATTTGTGAAAACTGATTAACCTTAGCTCTCTTCTAATGCTAATTGCTGCGAAACGGAAACAGATAGAAACATACTTTTTTTTTTTTCTCCTGATGAAAGAAGAGACTTTAAGCTTTCTTTTGATTGGTTCCATGCTTTTATAGCAATTGGACACAATATTCTGTGGGCCTTGCAAAATCAGTCAAAACCCAGTAAAACAGCCGGGAACGAACGGGATTGCGAAATGTGAAAATGGCGGCGAGTGAATGAGTTAACGACTTGTTTTTCACCAGCATAAATATAAGCGAATAATAAATGTTTTATGAATGTGACAGTTTATTCCTGGAAAAGATTTGTATTTGTATTGTATTTATGGGAAAAGCAGTTTAAAAAGCCACCCATTCATCTATTTTCCATAGCGCTTGTCCTCATTAACTTTATGGTGAGTTACAGCCGATACCATCGGCTAATAATTATTTCGGGCTAGCGTGCTCGACTGGTTTCAAGCCAGTGTCAAAATAAGTGAACAATTTGTATGTTGACAAGAATCCCAAATTGGAACACGTACGACCTTATAGAGGTTCGAGTTTATACTTGGAAGGAGCAGGAAAAATGTCTTCACAATGCAGTGGTTGAAGGTTTTTGCCGTCTCGAGTTTCCTTGGCTTTGTTTGCAAAGCTAATTACCTGCATTGTGTGTTATAAAGTGAGAGCTCTATCGCTAGCTATCCGCGTGTCTAAACTTAGATCAATCAAATAAAAATGGAACTGTGCATGCTGCCTTGGGCGGTGTACAGTGGTAATATGGATGACAATGTAGTAATTGACTATCATGGCACAAATACACGATTATCACCTTTCCGTAATGCCGGAAAAGGTTACTTTTCACTTTTCATTTTGGGTTTTGCCCCTGAAAATGTTTGCGTTAATGTCCCAGTTGAAAACATTTATTCATTGGTGACTTTCGGAACGCGTTAAACGTTTATTGATTTGATTAAAGATGACAGATTGATGTGTTTGAAGGCATGCGCCAGTGTTGTGTGACTCCCAGGCCACAACATGATGTACACGACCAATAAAAGGGCTGTACCAAAGTAATAATCCTCAGTTTTGATTGACACCATGTTTTATTATTGTGGTTCTATGTAACTAATAACGATAGGATGACCAAAATATTAGAAACCCCTCTAAAATGTCATCCAGTGCTGTGTAGGTTTGTTTATTGTAGGGGTGTTAAACAAAAAAAAATCGATTTGGCAATATATCGCGATATTACATCGCGCAATTCTCGAATCGATTCAATAGGCGGCCGAATCCATTTTTAAACGTCCGTTTTTGATGGAAAATATTCAACAAAATGTCTTACTTAGGGTTAGGGTTCACACCTAAATCATGAAAAAAACTCATTTGCTCCCAATAACGTATAAATATGTTTTTTTTTTATGTTCGAAGTGTCCCAAATACGTATTTATACGTTGTTGTTTTTTTGTTTTTATGCTAGAGCATACAGAAGGCTTTGACGCAGCCTCTCAACTGCAAAGAACGGTTGCAGAAATGGTAGTTATTACACAAACGGCCAGCAGGTGGCAGCAGAGCAAAGGAGATCAACCAGGGCCATCTAGAAAAAAAGCTCAATTACTTATAATTTTAAATAGATTTGTGAAAACTGATGAAACTTAGCTCTCTTCTAATGCTAATTGCTGCAGAACGGAAACAGATAGAAACATACTTTTTTTTCTTCCTGATGAAAGAAGAGACTTCAATCTTTGTTTTAGTAGGTTCCATGCTTTTATAGCAATTGAACACAATATTCTGTGGGCCTTGCAAAATCAGTCAAAATCCAGTCAAACAGCCGGGAGCGAACGGGATTGCGAAATGTGAAAATGGCGGCAAGTGAATGAGTTAATTAATGGAACATTAAGCCATTATTTCAAAGCTGTTCAAATATGAAACCGATTACAAACTGTTTGTTAAATACAGTGGCTCACAGTTATAAGTTTCAGATAAATAAATAATACATTTTCATACAAATCTTACAGTGCACATGTACGAGTTTACTACTTAGTATTTTCTAAATTTGAAAGGTTCATTCATTTTTATCCTGAAAATGTGTTCTTTATTACAAATGTTACCGCCTCAATATCAGTGGTTCCAAAGTATGTAGGTTCAGCACTTCTCAGTTCATGCTGTTTTTTTTTTTGTTTTTTTCGTTCTATCGGTGGTGAAATGTGTGAATTCAAATAAGGTCTGCAAGGCGAGAGAGGTCACTTGTACTTGGATGTACACACCTCCATTTTCCAGATCTCGCAAGCGTTTGTGATTGACTAAGCGCCATCTGTTCCATTCGTTTGTGCTTCAAGTCTGTTGGACTTCCTCCTACACGTTTTAGATTGGTGGAGAAAAGGACAACAGGCTGACATGGCCATCATGGCTGTCCTTTATCCTACACACCGGCCTGTGCGCGAGCAAGTACAACAAGCAGCGGGATGAGCCAGTAGCGTGCCGCTACTTGCTCTCAGGAGCCTCATTTCGTCGTTGTTGTTGTAAAACGCACCAGAGAAGTCACCTCCAAAACGATGCCCCCGTGTTTCTGCAAACAGTCCTCGCATACCAGTAATGGGGGGGGAAAAAACAAGCCCATTCATTCTTCCCATTCTTCATTCATGCTTAATTTGACAAGACAGTGTCCATCTTCAGAACATGAGAGTATTTGGGGAAATAAAGAAAGCGACACGCAGGATAAATGCTGAATTGGGGAGACAGAAAGTCGCGCTCGTGGTTCGTCGGCCAATGCCGAGTCGTGTGCGACCAATAAATGATGAGCTCTTCAACTCAAGTGCCGTGTGATTGGTTACACCTCCCACAGGCATTTTCCGCCATACAAACCGGCGCCATATGGGCGCATTTTAAATAGTCTCTGCCTGATGCGATTGCTAACGTGGTGACTTTCTCCCACCCCCGTGCGGTTTCCAATTGCCATTAGCCCTCACAAATTGAGAAGAAGACTTACGGTAGATAGAAAGGTTGCGAATTTCACTGGAGGCGCACCACAGCTGGTGGGCATTTTTATTTTATTTTATTTTTTAATCCTGGCTGCCAGGCTTCTTGCAAAATGCCACATTTCTCGAGCCGCACAATTGATTTTCTTCAAATTTATGGCCCGTGTCTTTTTTTTTCTTTTTTTTTTTTTCCCCCCCCCCACATTGTCACTGGAGGAAATGAATCCATTCTCATGCAGAAATGTGACCCTGTTCTAAGCAAAGCAATGCATTCACAAGATTAGCGTGTGCGTTTGGTTCGTTCTCCTCAGTGTGGTTACGTTCCTTAACGCCGCTTTTGATTTCCAAGCTTTTCAATTGTAAATATCTGACCTGTGTCCTCCAACTTTTCAGTATCAATTGCAGTAATGGAGTACAGGTTGTCTCTTGTCTGTTGATTGATATCAGTTCTGTATTACAAAATAACCTGTGCCCATAAAAGCTCAATTTGAAAAAATATCGTTGATTAAATTCATGCCACTCGTGTTGCTTGCTTGCAGCACAACCCCGAGTCGTGTTTATCTTTCTTTTAATTACACGCTGCCTTGCTATACAAGCTATTACCATCCACAACACACCTCGGGGTACAAACTGGTATAAGCGTAATATCAAATAATCAATTTGTCAATTAATTGGATAAGAAATAAGTAGACTATAACAGGCTACGGCATCGTGCAATTGTGAACAAATGAAGTCAGAGTCGCAGATTATTCAGTCTCAACTAGTTTGCGGTCTTAAAACGACGTCAAAAATAACCCAAAACTGGGTCAAAAAGGGACTGGCCCACCTTTTGGGATTATTCAATTAACCCAAAAAGTTGGGTCAAATGAATAAACAACCCAAAACATTGTTTTGTGGGTTATTCATTTCATTTGCTTGAACATTTTTTGTTAAATAACTCAAAAGGTTTGGTCAGACCTTTTTGACCCAATTCAATTGGGTTATTCAATGAACCCAAAAAGTTGGGTGAAACAAATAACCAACAAAACAACTAAAGAAGTTAGTCTAGCAAAATACCAAAAGAAAGGAAACTCTACCTATGCACTTAAGACTAGACTTGTGCTGGGCCTTAAAATGGAGCCCTTGGTGTTGGTACGGTTATGCAAATTTGCACCAACTGTTCTGAATCAGTGGAGTGGAAGTGCAGACCAACTTCCAGATCGACACATTGTCATAAAATAGGCTCACATAAGATTTACTTTGTTTAATTTCATACCTGATTAGTAGACACTCTTATAGCAGGGTTCACCAATTCCGGTCCTTGAGGTCCAGAGTCCTGCAGGTTTTAGATGTTTCCGCCTATTAACACACCTGATAATAAAGATCAGGATCATTATCAGGCATGCTGATGGGCTGATTTTATGAATCAGGTGCGCTAGTTGGTGGAAACGTCTAAAACCAGCAGGACTTCGGACCTCGAGGACTGGAATTAGTGAACCCTGCGCTATAGAGACCCACCTAATTGTAGAACAGTGAGAAATTGTAATTTTCCATGACAGGTCTTGAAGTTTTCGATACAGTTTTGTCATCAACTCAATCCACCTTAAATAAGCGAAACCTAAGCTGGTCACTGACAATGCAACCTTATCTCCCAATTTCCCAGACGTGCCCCTGCATCTGACTCCTGGTCGCCACGTCAATCCAAATCTCCAGAGTCAATTTAGCTCGGCCCGTGCCCGCGCCTTAAGCCGGTGCCGGCCAGGTCGGCCCGCAAGTTTGTCAATACAACTGACTGAAGCACCTGACAGTGCAAGGGTGACAGAGGGAACAAGTGATTGAATAGACACCGTGGCGGAAGAATAGCTTTTGGGGAAAATGGCGATAAGCATCTTTGGAGAGACACGCGGGAAACCTTCTGTTGACAAGTGGAGAAATGGTGGATTTGGAGAAAGCAGAAGGGTGGATCGAGGTTGGAAAGTAGAGATGAATAGACAAGGGAAGTTGTATTTCTGAGTCTGCTGCTATCGATTGGGACTCGAGGCCCATGCGACACCGGAGCATTTTATCTCTCGCCTCTCCTTGGAGGGACACTGCCAGCTTTCCTCTCTGGCCTCACCCTCACCTCACGGTTTCATTTCCCCGCCCGGCCTCTTGTAGAGACTCTTAAGCCGCACGCCAGGCAGGAGTCCAGATGGAAAGAGATTCTTATCGCGGCGCCTGGCTCGACTTTGCCTCTCACATCCCGTCGACTTGAGCGGCCAAGGCGCTGCGACATGACTGTCACTGTGTCCTCATACATGGGGCCGCACGCCGCACAAACACACGTTCCTCGTTGTCACACTGCGGCGAGCTGTCAGTCAGCGGACAGCTGTCACCCCTGCGACTGAGTCCGAGACTGTGCAGTAGAATCTCTGCTATGCTGTCTACTAAAGAGGGCCATAACAACCTAACGGATCTCAGAGAGTACAAGTACTGGACACAAAAGCAGCCGTTGAAGACTATAACAAATCGGACACCTCCACACTTTTGAGTCCCAACACGATCAACAGTGCTTTTTGCGCTTGTCGTTAATAAAGAATAAATTTGTAAGGAATTTAAATTAGTATGCTAATATACTGGTCCCAATGAAGCTTGCTGAGAAGAAAATCACATGCTATATATTATATGCATGTATCTCATTAGAAAATGCTCATTTACATCCGGTTCAGGTGATGCTGAGGTAGCTTGCATATTTTGCATACACTTCATTTTAGAGGTGGTTAGATTGGGTAGGCAGTTAACTCTTTGCGCGCCAAAAACGTTCAATAACGTTTACAAAATCACAATGTATGCCGCCATAAACGTTAAGTGACGTCAACTACTTTTTTTTTTTTTTTTTAATATAGCAGTGGTCAGTGCAATGTCTAAGTGCAGCGCAACCTGGTCATTGAGTTGTGAAATCCAAAACACCCACTAACTATGGCCAGCAGATGGCAGCATTGTATCTCTTTTTCAATGGGCTGCCGGTGTACGGAATTACTCAACTCAAGTTTATTAAACCTCACAGCGGTAGCTGCTCGGGCCCTAACTAGAGCTGCGAATTACAATGAAACATGACGCAAGCTGATGAAATGGAACGTTTTCAAGGCTGACGTTTGAGTCACCTCACGTGACAATCGCTTGATTAATCAGTTATCATGCTTTTCTGCTAGCATCCCTCAACATTTTAGAATTGAGCGATTTTTGAAGCTGGATGATTTGCAATGGAGTCAGCCTTGCTTGGTGGGTTCAATATGAATTCCTAGTAGGTACCCGTACCGCATTACCCTACTTTCTGCTCCAAATATTGCTGCAGTGAAGCAATCAAAGTGTAATACGAGCATATTCGGACTCTCAAATTATTTTTCAACGATGGCCTGATCTCATTGCGCTTTGTCCAATGCCCGACCGACTGAGAAAGGCTTTTGCGATGATGAGAGAGGATTTAATGTTTTCGTATACGTTAGTGTGTTCTTCATACTCCATATGTTTATTAATGTTTATATAATGGGCTAAAGATGCAGCGCTGTTCCTCCCGTTGATTAGATTAGTTAAGCTAAGCGCCAACCCTCCAGGGCCCGCTGCCTCTTCTTTGTGAGATTACCAGAGCACAGCCACAGTTTGAATATGAATACAACATGAATATGGATGTGAATGGATGCGCTAACGACTATTTGTGTTCATGCCTTTAAAACGTGCGCCGGGAAGGTGCGGAACTTGCCGCATAATCGCCTCCGGGAAACGTACGGTTTGGTAGTCGAGTCGAGACGGGCCGCTCGCGTCTTCTCCGACGCTTTGAAGCCTTATCTGAGCACGGCGAGGTTTTCCTCCGTTCGCTCGACAATGTATCTGCAAAAACGCGCACGCACGCAGACATACGTTTTGCCATTCACAAAGTCGGGTTATACAAACACTTGACACGTTGCGAATCCTGCCAGACAATATCTTCGGGGATGTTCAACAATGCGCGCAGAAGTGAGGCACTGGATTTGTTGACGGGTGACCTTTTGACTTGATAAAACTTCAGTGTCAACTCGTGGTTGGAAGTCAACAAGTGCCATTATATGGATTCACTGCCTTGTATTGTAAAAGCAGCATTAATGTGTAGCAGCTGGAATCTTGAATATTGCAATAAGAGATGGTTAGTTTACCGCAACATGCAAGTTTATTGTGGTGGACTTGCATCTTGCTTTTGGCTATACCATAAGGAGAGACGCATTTTATTCCGGAAGAGACTGAGGGCAGCAAGAAAATAAACTAGAGCTGCGAGCAGCTATAAAGGGCCCTCGCAACCCGGGCCACGTTGGGGTATTTGCACGTCGGGGTACTGGCATGTTGGGGTACTGTCAAATAGGAAACCATCTAAATTTTAAACGTTTTTGCCATGCTTTGTGTTTGTAAAGTTTCATGGAAAGGCCAAAAATGATGCACAGTTAACAAAATAAAATCAAAATGGATTGGCACATGGCTATATAGAATACTTTTTGAATATATTAGGCATGCCTGCCAATATTCACACATCTAGCTGAATCATATAATCGGAAAGACTTCATAAAAATGTCTAGAGGGCGCTATTGAAGCATTTATTGCAAATTTAATAAGAAATCTCTGAAATATTCATGCTTATGACAAGCCTGATGTGTGTGTAAAGTTTCATGAGTTTTTGCACATGTTTAGACCCCCCCCAAAAAAAGCAGCATTTTACTTGGCAAACAATGCATCGCCATGAAACGGCGTGGGACAAAATAAATAACTTTCGATAACTTTGTATCTTAAACATCTTAAGATGAAGCACACCAAGTTTGAAGACAGTCGGATAAATTTTGTAGGAGGAGTTCGTTAAAATATGACCCCTAAAAAAGGCCACAAAAAATGGCTACAAATCCCAACGTAAATCAAAATGGCGGACTTCCTGTTTGTTTTGGAAGATGGTTCCAAGAGACTATTTTGTACATCGTGGGCTCTTATGTATGCCTCTAAATTATCATAGCGCTAGGTGAAACGTACAACCGGGAATGCTTCGTTAAAGAGGAGTTTTTTACCTCAAAATGTGATGACCGGCCCTTACGGGACTTCCTGTTGGGTTTAGCACATGGCACCAAGAGACTTTTTTGTACATTGTGGGCTGTTAAATTTGTCTCCAAATTTTCGTAGCTCTCGCTGCTTCGTACAACTGTGAATGCTTCATTAAGAGGGAATTTTTTCCTTTGCAAACTGTGCATGCCACGGCAACAGCGTGCGACGAAATAAAAAGCTTTCAATAACTTTTCATCTTCAACATTTTAAGATGAATCACACCAAGTTTGGAGATGATCGGATAAACTCTGTAGGAGGAGTTCGTTAAAATAAGACCCCTATGAAATGGCCCAAAAAATGGCAACACGTTCCAAAGTAAATCAAAATGGCGGACTTCCTGTTCGGTTTAGCATATGGTTCAAAAAGAGTTTTTTGTACCTTGAGGGCTGTTACATATGTCTTCAAATGTTGGTAACTCTAGGTGAAATGTACAGCCGGGAATGCTTCATTAAATAAGAATTTTGAAACACAAAATTTGATGCCTCGCCTCTGGCGGACTTCCTGTTAGGTTTAGCATATGGTTCAAAAAGAGTTTTTTGTAGATCATAGTCTGTTACATATGTGTACCAATTTTCGTGGCTCTCAATTAAACGTACCACGGCAATGCTTTGTTAAGTAAGAATTTTGAAACTGTAAATTTGATGCCCAGCCACCGTCATATAGTATGTCAAAAACTTTAGATTTTTTACCATGATGTTGTCCCAGGTCTTGAGATGGTACAGCCCAAGTTTGAAGTCAATCGGGTTAACCGTGTAGGAGAAGCGGGCAAAAGTATGACCCCTGTAAATGTGCAAAAATGGGCCAAAATTGGACATTCAAATACTCATACCTCACTTCCTGTCTATTTTAGGGTACACATATCAAAGAGGTTTTTGTTCATCTGGATGTGCTACAGGTGCCACACAATTTTCGTAGCCATAGGACAATCGTAGCGGGACAGGGATCCGTTAAACCTATGTAGGTGGCGCTACAGAGCCATTTTTCTGTTATCACGTATGGCGACTTTAAAATATCAAATTTTTCGCCAGGCCCGATCTCCGTGTAAAGTTTGGTGAGTTTTCGTTCATGTTTAGTGCCTCAAAAATGTGGTTGTTTGCGGAAAAGAATAATAACAAAGAAAAAGAAGAAGAAGAATAATAATAAGAATTCCTTCAGGAACAATAGGGACCTCGCAGCGGTCGCTGCTCGGGCCCTAATAACACTTATAGCGTCCAGCGCTAAGACACAATAGCATTAGCATGCGAGTTTAATTTTCTCCTTTATAATTGCATATCCTCCAATGCGATGATGAATCTTGACCAATGAGGAACCAGCTGCGTTCGATGTCACTGATATGGTATCAGCTCGACACACGAAAGCATCTTAGAAAGAAAGAGAACCGCGGAAAAGTCGTCGGAGCCGCACACTGGACTTAAAAGACTATGCGGTGAAACAGTTGCCATTTTTTTGGTTTCGGTCCCTCAGGACTGCTTATATCGGGTTATAGATTAGCAAAGCAGCCACCTCGTTAACAGTCTCATCTAGTCACAAAAATCTCATTGTGTGCAGAGGGAAACAGGTCGTGTCAGAGAGTCTGATGGTGCACAGGCTATTTTTTTTGTGTGTGTGCAGTTTCAGCTGTTGTCCCCTGCTGCTGGTTTGGTTTAACCCCCTCCCAAAAATGAAGCTGTGTAACATGTACGGATGACACTCTTTCCCACCAGTATTAATCAACTCAGGATTTCATTCTAAAATAATCCAAATCTGATGTTGCAGTACTTGTACCTTGACATACGAGTGTACCAATGTATTCATTTTTCAAATTACGGGCTGTAAGCTTCAAATACACCATTGCTCAAGTGAAGGTGGCTGATGCAGTTTGTGGTGATTGAACTAGACAAGCAGTGAAACGCTAATTAAAAAAAATATATTTATAATTATTAAAAAATTAATTATAATTATAAAAAAATAACATAAAAGATATAATTGTTATTACCTAGAATATAAAACTATTGTACATTAAAAGAAAGATTGCACACACGACTAGTTCCATTTTGTGTTGATGGTCGACAGATTGGTGTGTTTTACAAGTGAGGGTGGAGTAAAGATCTTTTTATACCTCCCGAAAAAAAAAAAAGACTGGCAGCGCAGACTGGCAATGGCTCATTTGCTTCACCTGCTGCTTTTCTGGATGGCAGCCGGGTGACTGAGCAGTGAACCTTTCCCTTCAACTGGGTTGTTTTTCTCCTCTCTATCATCTCCCCTTCAGTCACAATTTCATCTCATGTAGCAAGGATTGCATGTTTAGTAAAAGTGGATCTTTAGTCGAATCGAATTTGTGAATTTGGTGGAGGGCAGGATCCAAATGGAAAACCAACAATTTTGGAACTCTTTAACAGTTTAAAAAAAAACAAAAAAAAAACTATTGTTTTATATTGACTTCAAAAGAAATTCACACTTTTTTGATCTTCCCTGTGGTACAAAGAACTTAAAGAAGCTTCTCCAGCTTCCTCGTGAGACGAGGGGAGGGGAAAATAACCCTCGTATTTGAAACACTTCATGAATAAAAATGACCAGTTTGACACAAAAAGGTCAACAGCAACTCTTGCTTGCTCTGTGGTACACATTGTTTTATATCAGCTGTGTTTATCACCATGGTTACAAAGAAAACACAATCACGGTTAGGGAATGGTCAACAGATTAACTCATTCACTCCCAGGACATTTTCGCTATTCTACTGGATTTTGACTGATTTTGCAAGGCCCATAGAATATTGTGTCCTATTGCTATAAAAAAAAAACATGGAATCTACCAAAAGAAAGATTACAGTATCTTCTTTCATCATTTCTATCTTTTTTTTTTCCATTTTTCACCAATTAGCATTAGAACATGGCTAAGTTTCATCATTATTTACAAATCTGTTTAAAACTGTGGGGAAAAGAGCTTTTTGATCTCTTATACTCTGCTGCCATCTGCTGGCCGTTTTTGTAAAAACTACCATTGCTTCAAGCATTCTCTTCAGTTCAGAGGCTGTATCAAAGCCAAAATGTATAAATACATCTTGAGGAGCATGGTAATATTTAAAATAGAACGTATTTACACGTTTTTGGGAGTAAATGAGTTAATGATCCGCAATGCCAAAGTCCACCTTTATTATTTCTAGTTACCTTTTCCACCAAAAACGGTGCAGTTCTGTGTGGCTTGCGTGGGTACGGTTCAGTAGCTGCAGCTCAGATTCTTTTCTATTGTTTCCAGCTATGGACAGATAAGCCGAGCAGATGTCTGCATGACCTCCACAAATACTGTAACAACTTAAGAAATCAGCATTTGTTGTGTTATGCCCTTGTCATCTTTGTGTACAGTAGAGGTGGCAGGCATGACAGTTTAGCTCGTATGCTACCTTTCCCTTTATTTAGAGGGAAGGTTTGCGGAGTTGGCAGCATGACAAGGCTCTGTTCACTGATTAAAACACAGCGGTATGATTTATAAGGTTTATTAACTCGCACACATGCACACGCGCACAAAAACGGTCAGATGGCCTTGACTATAACCGGTTCTGTCCTCCGGGAAGTCTTTAATTGGTCACAGTGCTTTACCATCTGGGGTTGGTGTGTGACGTACGGAGGGAGGGATGAAGAGATGCGGGATCCCGGCAAAAAAAAAAAAAAAAAATAGAGGAGAGGAAAGGCAGCGCAGCGGCGATGAAACCTATTTGGGTTTTAATGCCGGCACCCCCGTCTTGCAGCGGGAATCGTGATATGCTTGATCAATGCTGTTTATTGTGTCACAGCATACCACTGCACATGGAGCACCCGTGCGCATCGGTGCAAGCCTTTGGGTAGATGAGATAATTGCTGTCGTGGGACTTGTCTGTGTTTTTTTTATTTTTTTTATTATGTGTGTATACACGCCGGGGTGAGGTTTCATGTGGATGCTGGCAGTCTTGGCCAAATCCCACGTCTCCTTCCAACCTCAGGGACTGCAGGGACGTGGAAGACAAACAGTCAGTGCTTGGCTGTCTGATGGAGAAAGTTGCAGATGGTAAAGATGGCAGGAAGGGAGATGCTGAATGGAGGGGTATTTCGTGCATGTTTTAGGCATAGGGGATGAATCTTTGATGTTATGAAGGATTTTAGTCAACGATAGCTGCGCGCACAGCTCCTCTCAAACACTCTTAGGAAGATTTGTCTTTCATACTCCCACCTCTCCTTCAGACTACCCCTCCTCACGCCTTGCCATTTAATCTCCCACTTACTCGCCATCTCCCCCAACACACTCACTCAGCCTCATTTCCTGGCTGGGCCTTAGTGAGAGGTAATGTCATAATTGTTTATATACCTGTGCGTGTGCGTGTGTGTGCACGCGTTTTGTTAAATCCTCCTCTTGTGCCTTTGTATAAACAGTGTCTCATATTTGAGTCTTCCCACCGCGAATCCGCGTCTTATCGCAGCACTCAGCCTTATAAATCCACGTCGCCGTTCTCCCTCTACAATAACAAAAGCCTGCCGCTTCATTCTTTGCCCGGCGCACACTTCAGTCCTCTCCCACTTTATGCCTTTGTTACGCCACTCGATCGTGCTGTTCAGTTAGAAAAGTGGACGAATGCAAGACTAGACATGCATGGAAAAAACTTGTGGGAAGACTGAAACGTGTAGCATCTATAGCCAAATGTTTCCTTGACTTTTTTGTAAAATCTCCTCTTAAACGATACTAAAAAGCAGAGGTGTGTAAAATTCGTCAGAGTAAGGGCATCCTTCCATCATCGTCAATTTGGCATTTAATTTTAACCACGTGTCCATCAACTACCGTATTTTCCGCACTATAAGGCGCACCTAAAAGCCGTCAATTTTTTCCAAATCTGACCATGCGCCTTCTAATCCAGTGCGTCTTATATATGGATCAATATTGAGCCGCAACAGGTCTCGCTGTCAAGAAGCTATCGGTGACCCTGCACGATCGGTGACCCTGCACGATCGTCAGAAGATCCCGCCATCTTGGATCGCTAGCTAATGCTAATACTTTACCTCGGAGAAAATAACAAAACAGCTGTTTATTCATTTTGGGAGTGAATGGAGTTGTCAGAAAGCTGCTTTGTAATCTATTCATAAAGTTTGACTGACCTATCTGACTGTTTTGTTGACGTTCCCTTTAGCGCAGCACCATCTAATGGATGCATAACGTAGCCCCAGCCTCTACTTTAGCGACTTTATATGGAAAAAGTTTTAAAATATGTCATTCGTTGAAGGTGCGCCTTATAATGCGGTGAGCCTTATAGTGCGGAAAATATGGTATTTTAGGACTGACAAAGGTGGGCTTTCCGTCAAAACAGTTCATCATTCGTCAACAAAACGGGCGTCCATCAGTGAGGGTACTTGACCCTGTCAGAGACGGTTACACCGACGGACGAAAACTCACTTCCATATATATATATATATATTTTATTTTTTTTTACAAGTTCCTCATCATTCATCAGAAACCGATGGTTTTCCGCCCACCTCTGCCAAAAAGTCAGCAACATTTTTTTTTTCTCTGTACAGCCAACTTTACCATGTTCACATATAAATTTTGCAGTCTATGAACAAAGTCGAAATACTTTCACACAACCTCAACTGGCATCCTCACACGGCTACAACAGTTAAAACTACCATCAGGTATGATATCTCTATGGGATCACCTGGCACAATACAAAGCCGGTGTGGCAGTTGAAGTCTTCATCAAGCGCTTTAGTGGGCTTACCACCAGGCCACCTATGGAATCCATCTTTATTACATTAATGAGGAAAACATAAGCCCCTCCTATATACACACAAAAGAACTATAAATGCAGTCACGACACTGCTCCAGATAAACTCCATGTATGTAGAATGGTGCTTGGGGATGTTACACTTACCTTGTTAAGTACTATGTCAACAAGCATAGCAACATAATTGTGGAACGATTTGACTTCTTAGTGAAAAAAGGCTGCTGATATACTCCCACTTGATGTGGTTTGAAGCATACAAATGAAGTTAAAAATAGGTATTAAAAATAGTGAAGGTGAAATGAAGACTGCCAGAAAACCTCAAATACCCGAGCTATTATCTCGGATCTAACAACAGACATTTACAAACAAATTTGATGTTACATATTTCTACCCCGGTTTCAGTTCATCTTCACACAATATGAATGAGAGTGATGAATGCTGATCTTGTGTAGGCGGGATAGTGATAGCTGCATCGGCAACACAAAAAAAAAAGTATGACATCATAGCAAGCTAACCCGCCGATGAATTGGACAAAAAAAAGGAACGTGACATTGTAAACAATGGATAACAATGGAGGATATCCGGCATTTTGTCTTGTAATTGTTTGCATGTCACTATTTATATGAAGATGAAGACAAGCTACATTTGAGAAGAGGCACTTTATGCCAGTTCAAATTATTCAGATTGTCACACGGAAGGGAAGATTCTGCCAACAAGTCAAAGGGCCGAGGATTATTTGGCTCCTCGTTTTAGGTGCAGTGACTGAACCATAACGTAGCATTTTGTGGCACAAAACACAACTTTGGAAACTGGTCTGAGCTGGACTGGACTTCTGTGCCAGCATGGGAATGGCGCTTTACCATCCGTCCATCCATTTTGTTGACCGCTTATGGTGCTGGAGCCTATCTCAGCTGGCTTTGGGCCTGCTGGACTGATTGCCAGCCAATCGCAGTGGCGCTTTACCTTCAATGTGAAGGGCATGTTTCGCGTTTAAACATTGCTTACTAGTGTGAAGCCGGTTCAAGCCGACAGTCAAGCCACCAAAAAGCTGACTGACGAGAACAGGAAGGACGGCGGATAAGCCGTGATCAGAGCAGTCCAATGAAGGGCTCTTGATTGCTGGAGGAAGAGCCAAGATGCAAGCTGTGCCCACAGTCTAAAACGATTGATTGCTGAGTGGAAAATGCTAATCAGGAGATCTAATATATATATATATATATTTTTTTTAATGAATACTGACTTCTGGGTGAGCCCCAAATGGGAGAAACTACCAAGGTTAGCCGCCTAGAGATTGAGCTAAAACCTTCACTTTAACTGGAACAACTACCAATGACTTAGCGGTTTTATTTTTAAATCAGACAGACATTGTCCTGGTCTGGGATCAAGTGGGATTGCTGTCAAGTTGAACGTCTTCGCTTGAAAACAGTTATTTGTTACCTCAGACGGAAACATCCGTATTGCTGTCATGGAAATGCAGGGTCATGTGGATATTAAATAGAGATGCTTGTAAATTCTAATTCAAATTCAAATGACTTTTCACCTACAAGATACTTTCAAATCATTCCATGTTTTTCTTTTTAAATCCTTCTGTAGTAAATATTATCGCATGAGAGTCGTCACCATTTCAGAGTGTGCAGGTTCAACCTATCCTCTTTAACTCTTTCGCCGCCAAAAACGTTTAATAACGATGAGTAAAATCACAATGTATGCCGCCAAACACGTTAAATGACGTCAACTACGTTTTCTGTTTTGTTTTTTTTATCATTGGGCAGTTCACCGTCTAAGTGCAGAGCACGCTGCCTGGTCAATGAGTTGTGGAAAAAAACAAAAACACGCTATTTATGGCCAGCAGATGGCAGCATTGTATCTCTTTTCAATGGGCTCGATGTGTATGAAATTACAATGAAACATGACAAAATCTGATCAAATAGAATGTTTTCAAGGATGACGTAAATGATCAAAGCCTTTGTCATATTCAAGTTGTTGGTTTTTTTTGTGTTTTTTTTAATAACTTGTGGCAGTAAAAGAGGTAAGCATACGTTGCAGCTCTGTAATTGGTTTGACCTTCACTGTGCTCTTTCGTAAAAAGGAGGCAAGTCACGAGTACTTAGTAAGTCTTATTCTGTTGACCCGCAGCAGTCGAGTCGCACGTCTTCGAAGCATCTGTTAGGTGAGTCAAAGAGCAAGTGCGTCACTCATTTATACGACTCGGTAGGTTGCTGAAATTCTGGACTTGGAAGCATTGTGTGTGTTTGGAGGGTCCCCTGCTAGGAAGGGGACACGCTGACCGGTCATGACGCACCTCTCCCGCTTGCACTCGCAGGTATAATGAGCTGTAATAACCACAGGGGTTATCGCTCTGTATCCTTTTTACACACACAAACATGCCTCGGTTGCTGCCATTTTTACTAGTCTTGTGACTCACCACCCAAAACTAAAAAAGAATCCGGGAGGCATTTTAAGCGATTAGTTAGTGTCTCAGAATTCAATAAAAACGTTCACGCTGTGTTCTAAGAAAGTCTTTTAAGAGGACACGCTGATGGAGGAAGTAGACAAAGAAATATGTGATAATTGGGTGCAGAAGAGCTAGTAGGCGAGGAACGGCAAGGGAAGGGTGCAGGGACAAGGCGGGGGTGCGGAGACAGACGAAAAAAATAAAAGCTCCAGTGAGGAGAAAATGGGACAGAGCCTAAAGAGGGATGACTGTTTGGTGACACCAGAAAGAAAGCTACCGAGACGCCTTTTTATTAAATGAAAGGCTCTTGCTTTTCGTCATCGACCTCTGAGCTGTTGTGGGGGATGTCGCCAACCCCCCCTCACCATACTAACCTCCCTCTCCCCCAATGTTCCATTAGTGAAGGACCTCCCATTGCCAAAAAAATAAATAAAAAAATCTCATAACGGCTTCTGTAAGATGGCTCGTATCCTACCACTTTTTTTGGATTTCATCTGGCTTCACATTTTCCAAATATTGGATATGTGCTGAAACCTCATTAATCAGACTTTGTTTCATGCCTACGCAACTTTCAGCTCATAGCGCCTCATTTGTTAAGCATAGTCGTGAATCCATTTGTTTTCATTTGGGCCGTTTGCCTCATAAAACTTCCAAATTGGCCAAGTTTGCATTATGGAATTTTTTTTTTTTTTTTTCTCGGCCTGTGATCCTTATAGGCAAACTGTTAATGCATTCTTATTGCAATATTTTAGAAAGAAGCCTTTCATTTCCATATTTTGAACTGGGAAGTCACAGCAATTTATAGGGTTAGCCTATTTCTCACCTGATTTATGAAGCTCACTTACTAAAGTTATTGGGAAATAATGGATTATATTTAAATATATTTACAGTAGCTTGTTTTCTCCTCCCTTTGAATATTCTGGTCTGCATCAAAAAGTAAACAAAAACGAGACGTATGCCATCTTTGAGTAAACTTGGAATATTTAGTATCTCAAGGCCGGGCTGAGTCTCCTCCTTTTTTTTTTTTTTTTTTGAAGATCTGGATCTGAAATCAGGATCTCCCTATCCGAGACTTTCTGTGGTTATATGGCATAGTTTATAGTCTGTAAGCATTCTTGGTTTATATTGCGGCGACTGGAATGTGACAAAAATTTCAGCTTTGTTTTGACAAAATAATGACCAAGTATTATATTACTATTACTGTATTATACTTGTTTTGTAATGTTAAATTACAAATAAAATAAAACTTGTAAAAAAGGCAAACTACAATAGCATGACCAAACCAGACCAAAGAAGAAGAAGAAAAAAAAAAAGGTCAAAAGCAACAACAACAAAAAAAAAACAAGAGGTGCAGCTGCATCTCATGCGTTTTCAATCAGTAGCTTCACTTTCATTCGACTTTTCTTCATTTTTTAACACTTTAATAGAATACAAGATGAATATTTTTGCTTTTTTTTTTCTATATTTTTTTTTCTGTAAAACAAAACCCCTAAAGTCCCAGAACCACATGCTGAGCTTAGCTTGTTTGATTTGTTGTTTTTCATACTAAAATATATTATCAATTCATCCTACAGTCATGTACACTACCAATAATAATGCGTAATAAATAACTGACATATGTGAAATGCAAAAAATAAAAAATAAATAAAAAAATTCGACAAGTTTTATTACTTGTTTTGTAATGTTAAATTACAAATAAAATAAAATAAAAATAACGGGAGCATTTGTGAAAAAAAGGGTTTACATTTACAATGTGGATAACATTTTACTATGTTCTGTTCTGTATTCTGAAACGATGTGCAGTGTTTATGACACCGCCTTTATCGCCATATTGATATTTTATTTCCAATCTCGTTAACATCATATCGACCAGAAAACTAAAACGTTAACTTCTGCACATGCCTAAGCACTGGATCGCGATGTTATCAATACCTCATTGCCGTTACGTTAAATGCTGTACTGTGACAGATAACGCTGTAATATACCTGGATCTCGATATCAGCACTTCATCGTCCTCTTAAAAAAAAAATTAAAAAAAAGTCAAAGCCTCCATGCACACATACTGAGTGCAGATCGTGACTATCAGTATCTGATGCGGTTGTAGCGAGCGATAATATGTTGCAATATCTCCATTTTGTGATGCTAATGTAACATTTACTCTGCCGAAATGCTTCCGGCAATATGAACCTCTTTTTACCGCCTCAAAAGAAATCGGCAATGTCAACATTGAATATTTGACATCTTGCACAGTGTTTGTGCACATCCGTGAGCTAAACTAATAAATCCCCTGCTATGGTTCCCTACACATTCACTGCTGACCCAATTATACACAAGGGTTATTAATGGGCTCTTTTTTTTTTTTTTTTTTTTTTCCTCCCCCAGCACAGATTTTCTTTTTCCACTGAAATCACGATATGAATTATGAACATTAGAAAGCAATTAAGTTGCTTGTTTGGAAAAGACTAAACCGATTCGTTGAAGAACGTAGATTTTGATTTGTGCGGCATACTAAGCATGTCATTAAAAATAAAATGAGTGTGAAAATGTAAACAAATACTCAAAGGGCCTGCTGAGTGAAACCAGCATTGATTTACAGTAGAATGGTGTAAGTTCTCCTTTCTGGCCCAGTAGCTTTGATGGATGCTGGCATTTTGCCAGCAAGAGAGCATCATAAATTCACAAGAGAATATCACACGCAGCATTTTGGCAGCAGAGCCCACCAATCATACACGGTACATAATATGGCCGGACTGGATTGTATTAAATTATTACGCCGGGCCCCCGTGCCTTTTGAGGCCGTGTGCGATAATTGCGTGACATAAGACTTGAGAAGAAGCCTTAAAAGCATCGGAGCCGATGAAGCGGCGCACTTCATCGAGGTTCCACTAAGTTGCCCGGCTCCTCTGATCATGCTCGTGTGTTGTATTATGGATGTAACCCCTGCTGAGGACCTAGCTTGCACACTGCAGCCTTCAACTTTTTGACAACCCGGACCCAACCCATCGCCCCCCCCCCCCCTTTTTCCTGCTGCTGATGTCTCCTTTGGCGCGGCTCCTTATTAGCTTTACAACTCCTGACGAGAGTTTGACATGTCGGAGTTGGTGTTACAGTGGTTAGTTTGATGACATGTTTGATTTGCTAGCTTCCCATAAGGCTACAAAAGAGAATATAGCAAATCCACATCCATTGCGGAAGATTACGTTTCAGAATATCCTCACAATATGTGAAATTTGTGGCAATGAAAGTTACCTATTTAGATTGTAATATCGGCATGTTTTTATAGCATTTACAACACTGGATTTTTTTCTAAGGACTTAAACTCATTCACTCCCAGCCATTTTCATGTTCTATTGCTATCAAAACATGGAACCGACCAAAAGAAAAATGTGTCTCTTCTTTCATCAGGAAAAAAAAAAAAAAAAGTACGGTATATTTTTTTATATTTTGTAGCAATTAGCATTAGAATTAGCTAAGTTTCATCATTATTCACAAACCTGTTGAAAATACTGGGAAAAAGAGCTTGTTGCAACATGGACCTGGTTGATCTCTTATACTTTGCTGCCACCTGCTGGCCGTTTTTTTTTTTGTTTTTTTTTAATTGTCATAAGTACCATCGCTTTAACCACCCGCTTCAGGTCAGAAACTGCATCAAAGCCTTCATACAAAAACTCTAGCATACAAAAACCTAAAAAAACAAAACGTATAAATACGTTTTTGGGAGTGAATGAGTTAAAGACACTTTTACACTGCCTCAAACTAAACAAGCGTGCTGCCGTGTACAGGTCGAAAGTGTAATTACAGTGCAGACGTTATAAAAGGGGTTTCGACAAAATTAAGTTTTGTTCATAACTGTACCAAAAAAAATAAAAAAATACAAATTCTGTGAACTAGCGGGAATGTGAACCTTTTGTTTGTTTTGTTCTGTGGTCACGGTTTTCAGTTTGGCATTTCATGTTTAATTTGAAATCGTCTATGATGGTGGAAAGTCAACAGTCTCAAATTTGTGTGGTCCTCTATGAAATGGTAAGTGCATGATTCTGGAATGTAGCCCTCCACAATAAATGTTGGGAGGGGACTTCACTGTAATCCGACATTGTTTTGCGCGTCTGGTAATTCAATTGGTTGAGTAAAACAAGACTTTCTTTGTTCCTCATCTTTGTGCTCCCATTTAAACCCCAATTACGCCATCTCCACAATTGTACATCCTCATCAGCCAATCGAGAGACTCGACAGCAACCTCAGAAGTGGAGCATTTGTAGCATGATGGATAATGAGGATGTCGGTGACAGGTGTAGGCGAGGCCGGTGGCGTATTTATCGTCTAATTGTGTTGCGTCCTGACCCCGGTACGCCTGCTCGAGTTTGCGGCCGTCCTGCGACGAGGCAACGAGGCTTACGAACGGGAGCGGAGGATCGCCGCCGCCCCCGCGTTCGCTCGTCCTCTCAGCACTTTCCCCCGTTTCACCAAGTCATTAACATTAATTGCCCCGCTGGCTTGGCCAAATGGCCGTTTGAGTTGCACCAACACGCCGACACTTAACGTGCCGCCGCGCTACGTAAATCGGGACCCACTTCAGCTGTGTCTGAACATCTGCTGCAACTCGCCCCCCCTGTGAATGCTTCTTGTTGCCAAAATGTACTCATTAGTCAATTTCATTGATATTTTAGATGAGATAAAACATTTAAACATCTAAATTTGCTTAATTCGCCATGTTCAAGGCCACATCCAGTTGGAACATTATCCACTCTGGGGCGTTGGTCAACTTTGTTAGGATTTCGAATACAGGAAATCATGTCAATTGAATTGATTCATTACAAGAGACAACTGTTGCCATCATAAAAGCTTTTTGATTTTTGCAGGCTGTGTTTAAAGTAGCATTTTAAAATTATTTCAAATCCTAGCTTCTTAACTCTTTGACTGCCAAAAACGTTTAATCACGATTAATAAAATCATGACGTATTCCGCCATAAACGTTAAATGTCTTCAACTACGGTTTTTTGTTTTGTTTTTGTTTTGTTTTTTTCATCAATGGGCAGTGCAACATCTAAGTGCAGCGCTGCCTGGTCAAAGGGTTGTAGAATCGAAAACAGTCACTAACTATGGCCACCAGATGGCAGCATTGTATCTCTTCAATGGGCTGCCAAATTACAATGAAACATGACGAAATCCGATGAAATAGAATGTTTTCAAGGATGACGTGAATGATAACGTGTGGCAGTAAATGAGTTAAAGGACATATTTAGTCCTGTTTACCTTCAGGGGGGGGGCTTTTCGAAAAGTGAAACCACAAATGTATAATCATTAGGCGTGTAAGGATACACAAAAAAATTGGTTGGATTTGTATCTTGGTTTGAAGGTCTCAGACCAATCCAGAGTCTACCCTGCCTCTTGTCCCAAGTCAGCTTGGGTGTTTATATTAGACGTAAATATTGGGGTTTCAATCTTTGCTTATAACGTTACGAGGGAGAAAAATGTCAACATGCTGAAACGTGCTAGACGAACAACCATCCACACTCACAAGCTCACCTAGGGCCAATTCGGAGCGCCCAGTTACCCGGAGAAGACCCACGCGGGCACGGGGAGAACATGCAAACTCCACCCAGGAAGGCCGGAAGCTGGACTTGATTTTTGACAATTATAAATCTCCAAATTTAAACTAAAGCATTCTGACCGGACGTATCGAACACAACTGAGGTCATATGTAGAAGTTGATTTTTAAACTTTTTTTGTTTGTTTGTCCAAAACGACCAGTAAATACTCTATTTAAGTATTTAAAAAAAAATATATATACATTTAGAAAAAAAAAAAATCACAACTTTCTCATATTTTATGGTTCAGGCTTGATAAGGGTTAAAAACCACTGGCAGGTCTTTGGCTATTGTGCTTACTGAGCTGAAGTCTCGCTGCTTTTATGAAATCTTGTGTGCCATTCAAATTTCAGAAAGTAATGGGGAAAAAATACAGGTAGATAGATAATGGTTGACTGGCACTTCTTTTTTTTTTTAACACCACCATACAGTACATTTTGGCTGTGCAGTTTTAGCCTGTTGGCAGCCACTATTTCCTAATGAGACACCCACTATTCTGCTTGTTGACATCAATATGTTCTATAAACCAGTGGAGCGGAAAAGAAATAAATTTTTCCATGTCAGACAAAACCAAAAAACGAGTACATGCTTTGCCTCGCCATCAAGCTTGACATGCTACACACACACACAAGCACACGCAGAAAGTCTTTGTTTGTTTCTTCAAATCATAACTTTAAAATGCATTGCACAAAGGCAAGGAAAAAAGTTAGGATGCAGGGAAATAATATACAGGTCACATTGGATAAATCATCTATTTTCACCCCGTCTCATCTTTGCCAAAGTCTGTTTTTGTGTCTTCCCCCCCCCCCCCCATCTACTTGCACATCCTCATGTGTGGACTTAAAAGGGCAGCTTGAGCAATGACGAGCGTCGCTCACTTCAGAGGTTTGACGGGAGGAGAAGATCGGCTAGGAGGGAAGATTAAAGCCAAAAAAAAATAGAAAAATGTAGATGAGGTAGACCAGGAGGGAAGATTTATGGTGGTCTGACAGCCTCTGTGCCCGTCAAAAAAGACAAAATAATAAACAGAATGTTTTTTTTTCCTTCACACTCAAGCACAACAAACACAAAATATGAAGGATGATCGGTCAAATTCAATATTAAAAATGGAATCCAGGCAGAAAGATATGTGATATAAGGATCTCAACCTCAATAAAATTTTTGGGGGCTCGACTCTGAAAGGCAAAGGAAGCACATTTGGAAACAAAAAACAAAATGAACAAATGAGTCTCTCTCGGTATCGTCTGATTTCTCTCAACAGTTAGAAGGTCTGGATGTTGCAAACAGCCTCAAAAATACATTGCGTATCACAATACAGTGGTCATCATACAATATTATCGCGATACGCACATATCCCGAAATACGGCCTTCAAAAGGTAATACGTATCCCAACACTATAGGAAAACTTTTTTTTTTAAATTCACACGGAACCTGTTAAAAGTCCCAAACCCTTCACTTTAACCCGATACTTCAGAGTCCCACCAGAGTTGTGAAGCTGTCAGGAGACCAGAGGAAGGATCAAAGGAAAAAAAAAGAAGATGAAATAAAGTGAAATCCAGCACCAACCAGACACCACCTACCATCCATGCATTAAATTAATTCCCAAAGACTAAAATGAAGGACATTTTCCCCATAATTATAGCTAGTTTTATTTTAGTTAGTTTAACATAAAATGTAGTTTCAGTTAGTTTTCTTTTTATAAAAAGCATCTTCGTTTTTACTTTATTTCGTTAACGAAATTGTTTTTTGAATTTTACTTTTTTTCTCCGTTCGTTTTAGTGAACTAAAATAACCTTTTAATAGCAACACCCTCCACTTCGACCGTCTCCAAACATTTTTGTTTATTTTATTTGAACTGAGTCAAATGCCATTTTTTAGCATGTCTCGCGGGCCACTAAAAAAAATGGATGGCGGGCCGCAAATGGCCCCCGGGCCTTAGTCTGGACACCCCCACTTGGGATTTGGTCCACAATCAGGCTTCAGGTTGACGTACAATAAGTATGACATTTCGCAGTAATCGTTGAGGTAGTATAAGTCACTCACTATGTTGTCTCAAGTGTGCGCTCGTGCCCAGGAATGCCATCTCATTCTGTTCCTAATCCGCTCCCAGATTGAGGTCAGTGGGGCCATTGCAAGATCTCGACAACCTCACAAATGCTGAGATTGGGCGAGACGCTCTGATTGGTTTGCTATCCCTGACTGAGCTGCCTCTAAATCTGATTGGTCCAGGGAGGCTGAGGACTAGTGCCAATGTTAAATGTCTTGATAAGAAGTGCGGCCACGGGCTGTGAAGCGTCAACTTGCTCAATTCGTTCAGTCGAAAGAGACTTACAGGGGGGTGGGGGGGGGGCTTCAAATAGATATTGGATTGGCGCAGGGGCACACGGTTGTCCCAGTGACGTGCTTGCTGTTCTGAGAGGCCCTGAGCATCTTGTGGGAGGGTTGCTATGGCGATGGTAGGTTGTAGCGTAGGTGTGTTGTTGTGGCAACGGTCTTGTGCAGCTGCCGTTCAGGCTCTGATTGCAAGAGCGTTCCGTCTTTTGATGTGTGCAACGGTAATAGCAACCAAAATGGCTCTCATATGCCAAGGCATATGAAATTGTGGTCATGATTTATACAAATATCAAATGACTGGGCGAAGGGATGGACGGTATCGCCTCTTTTAATCGCGAAATTTAATAGTTTACTTACCAAGACGATTCCTTTTTTTTTTTTCTTAAATAATTTTTGATGTGTAGACATTTTTGGTTAGATTAAAACAAAAATGCGAACAAAATTATTAGAATGAATAATACATTTAGCCAAATTGTTAGTGTAAATATGTCAACATTTTAGTTTTTCTGGTGTGTCTTTTCTTAACTCATTGACTGGCAGCCATTTTCACATTTCGCAATCCCGTTCGCTCCCGGCTGTTTTACTGGATTTTGACTGATTTTGCAAGGCCCACAGAATATTGTGTTCAATTGCTATAAAAGCATGTAACCTACCAAAGGAAAGATTAACGTCTCTTCTTTCATCAGGAAAAAAAAAGTATGCTTCTATCTGTTTCCGTTTTGCAGCAATTAGCATTAGAAGAGAGCTAAGGTTCAAAATTGTAAGTAATTGAGCTTTTTTTCTCAATGGCCCTGGTTGATCTCCTTTGCTCTGCTGCCACCTGCTGGCCGTTTGTGTAATAACTACCATTTCTGCAACCGTTTGCAGTTGAGAGGCTGCATCAAAGCATTCTGTATGCTCTAGCATTAAAAAAAACCCACAAAAAAACATATAAATACGTCTTTGGGACACTTACATAAAAAAAAAACCCAACGCATTTACACGTTATTGGGAGCAAATGAGTTAATCTAGCCAGCGAACAAAATAAAATAAAAAAAATAAATTAAATAAAGAAAAAAAAGAGGGATAAAAGAAAAAAAACCATAATCCTATCTCACTCACTTATTTTCAGATTTGTGGGACCCTTTATTGCTCGGGGTCCCTAATTTGGAAGACACTAATTTGCGGAACAACAACAGGATTATATCGATGCCGATACGGTTCCACTGAAATCCGCTTGCCTAGCGGTAAGACCCATTAAGAGAGTGAGGTTGCCCAGCCAGAAACCATTACGAGCAGAGCCGCTCACTATAAACACTGGCACCGGCCTACTTAGGGTCCCATATTAGTAATTGTATCATGCAAGCAACAAAGGCATATATCAGCAGAAAAGGTTTATTGCACCCGTGACTAATATTGCCGTAATAACTCACTTGAGGTGAGCGAGAAGTGGATGTGAAGATAGTATTCAGTCAAAGAAGTGCAGCAAATTGCTCCTTCACGTGCGGCTGTGCAGTAGCGGCAGAATGTAGCACCTCATTAGTGGCCTGCTGACTTTGACCCTCCCTTATTGGCCACTTTGTTTCCCTGCTACGTTTATTCTAAACACCGTTTCTCACTCGAGCTGACCAACCGCGTTATTTTCTTCTCTCGCCCCTCGTGTCGATCTTCCTCTTTGTGATCTGTCTGACTTTGGCCTAGTTTGACTGCGCCGCTCTTTCTGGCTGCTCCCGAATCTCGGTGTAGCTCCTGTTTTTTTTTTTTTTTTGCACACGATCCACATGAACACCTTTCCCGGTTATGCGTATTAATGGCTGCTGTTTTGCATCTATCTGACTTGAAATATTTTGAAAAATAGTGTCGCTGGCGTCATTAAAGGAAATGGTATGGAATATAACATTTTCTCAGGGTGGCCTCAGCTCCTGTAAATACAAATATTTATGACCCAATTAATCACTAGGTGGATCGTCAACTTGACTAGAATAAGCGGCTCAGAAAAATGTAAAAAAAAAAAAAAAAAAAAAAAAAAATTGTCCATGGTTTTTTCTATATTTTTCCCCAAAAATCATATGTACTGTAATACTAAAATTAGTGCTGTCAAACGATTACAATTTTTTATCTGATTAATCACACTTTTTAATTTTGATTAATCACGATTAATCAGCTAAATTACTGGCGTAATATAAAATACAAAATACGGTAATATTTTGACAATGCATTTTATTATCTGAATGTCATTTGCAAACATTGATTAAATGCATGTACGCAATTGCATGCATGCGTGTATTGCTCAAAATGTAACCGCATCATATCTATTGGGTGCAATTCAGCAATTATTAATTAATTAAATGCAAATTACTTTTGTTTTATCTAAAGTCCCCGTCGGGGTGTTTTTTAAAGCAAAATTTACCACCGAGCACAACAACTGGAGTTACCCCGCTCGTTTTGGAACAACAGGCGTAGGAAATGCCGTGCATGGACCTCATCACGGACCTGCGCAGCCTTCAATGTAACCATCCGCCGTTACGTTCAAGGCTCAAGTGTGGTCCAAAAAAAAAAAAAAAGAAAAAAGTGCGATTAATATGCGTTAATACATTATTAATGCACCAATTTTCTGTGATTAATTAATCTATTAACGCTTTAACTTTGACAGCCCTAACTAAAATACAAAAGGCAAATATAGATAATAGTTCCGTGTAACGTACATTTAGCATGAAATGCTAAAGGACTGTCAAGGTTGACACCCATGTAAATTTCTAGCTTCTGACTATAAAGAGTGAATTAGAATGCTGCTCAAATTTCTGAGTTGTGCCATATGCAATTGAGTACATCAGCACAGGAAGTGCATTTGAGGTTTTGGCTGTTTATGGCTTTCTCTCGTGTCTCGTGTATCCAGATTGCTGGCAGAAGTGACGTGGGGGGTTGCCATGCCAATAACAAACACACGCGAATGAACCATCGCAGTCGCGGAAGCTGTTATTTTAAGCACAAATGACAACACACTGTTTCTGTATCTCTGCTAAGATTCATCACACGCAATTATGCTTCGACTTGCATCATTTGCTCAATTAACTTGATGTCACGCTGACTTAACTTATGTGCATTGAGCACATTTCCTCGGCTCTGTGCCTGCATACAAAATGTGAATATTACAGTCGTACCTCTCACCTCACAATTGAGGAGTATTCACTCCATAGATTAAAATAGATGGTCCGTTTTCTACATGCTTAAGTTTACACTGATTTATTTTTATTTTATTTTATTTTGTGATGACCTTCTTTGCTCATTCATATATTCATGCAATTCTCTGGATGTGCTGAGTTGAGATGTCAGCGCACTATAGCATGTTAAAGTTAAACATGGAACAGGAGGATCCGGTTGGCGTTCATGTCAGAGGAGGGAAAAAAATATTCTTCCTCCACTTGGTTGCAAATCAGATCTCGAGGCACTTTTATCATATATCCATATGTTTATTTATTTGCACTACAAGTAGACATCAACCCAAATTGTCTGCTGTAGTCAAGCCAGTTGTGCACATTTAACAGCAACATGCTGTTTCTTTATGGACTGGCACACAACACTTGAAATAATGGATCATTCTAACCTGAAACGGCCTCTCCAGCACGTCCGTTTTGATGTGAAGCACTTCCTACCCGAAATAGATTTGCACGTTGCATATGCTGTCTGTCACCCTTTGTTGCGCTAGGAGGAACCATATTTGCTAGTCAAATCAAGTAGAAACGTGATTTCCCTCGGCTAAACGGAAAACAGGAACACGGTTTATGAAAAAAAAAAAAATACAACAGAGAAGTGTTTTGTTTTTTTTTTGTTTTTTTAATAGGGCTGCGGAAATTGAATATTTTTAGAATTGAGTATTCTGTTGATTACTTCATCTATTAATGGAATAAGCGGATAAAAAGGAAAAAACAACAAAACCAATTCATATATGCGTTTGATGTGGAGGTAGGTCTGGGCGATATAGCCAACAAATAAAATCTCGTTTTTTTTCCTTTCAGTCCTTCAGGACGATTGTAATTTTAATCTAATAAACCCAACGAACATTTTTTTTGTAACGGTTTCATTTATTCAAAAACATAATTTCCTGTGCCCATTCATTTGATGAAGATTTTTTGGATTTTCTCCTTGCAGTCATCGCTGACTCGCTGACGGTATCGGCTCCAGCCCAGACTCTGTCCAAGGTGGAAGGCGATACGCTGCAGCTGACCTGCGAAGTTTCCCGGACCACAATTCAACACACTCACCTGTCAGTGGGCTGGTACCTGAAGGCGCCCGACGACGCCTCCGCCCCGCCTCAGGAGCTGCTCACCCTGTCGAAGGACTTTGTCCTGCGCTCGGGGGGGCCGTACCGCCAGAGGATGGCGGCGGGCGACCTCCGGCTGGACAAAACCGGCGCCACGTCCTACCGGCTGACCATCCACAAGCTGCAGCCGGCGGACCAGGGCCTCCTCTACTGCCAGGCTGCCGAGTGGATCCAGGACGCCGACGGCACTTGGTTCGCCATGACCCGCAAGCAGAGCGACAAGACCCCGCTCCGCATTCAGCCCACCGGTGAGTGAAGTCAAGAAAGCAGATGTACGTCGCGCACGCGTGGGCCGGCTTCCTCTGATTGCCGATCAGCCTCTCGCACTAAGCTCATTAACTCACTAAAAAGGGCTTATTCAACCTCCACAGACCTCCCACTGATGCGTTTGTGTCGCTTTGGTGAGCAACATTAAACGCAGAGTCAATGATAGTGTCAATAGCTGTAAACGGTGCGATAGTGCACAGCAGGTGTGCAGTGGGAGCCCTTTTTGTGTACCTTAAAGAACAATCTAAGGGCTAATTAATGTCAGAAAAGTTCCAGTACTGATGTCAAAAATATTTCTAACTAAAACCGTTGAGTTTTCCGATTTGAGTTTTGAGTATGGAGCAGACAATAAACCATCAAAATGTTTGCTTCAGTCAGCGTGTGAGAAGAGTCGGATTCCACGATACGATGTTCTACTGTTGGTCGCTAGAGAAGGGGAAACGATACATCTTTAGCTAGCCGCCCTCTTGTAGCAACATAGGCATTACAAAAAGGTCACAAAAACTGGGAATGGATGCATTTTTCGGTAGCCAGCTCAATACAGATTCCATGTAAAATATTTGAAAAGGGAAGACAACCCAAAAGATTTTTTTGACAATAATATGTTCTATGTAGCCCTACTAGTCTAAACATAGTATTTTGGTTAATATTGCATTAGTGGAATATGAGTTAAGCAGCAAAATCCAGCAGTTTTGATCAAGATCAGAAGGCGGCCATTTGCTGTCGAGTGATCACAGCTCAGCTTCAGAAAACAGGTGAGTTGTGATTGGTCATTGACAAGCCCTGAGCAACTGTGATGTCATCATAAGTCGACAGCAATGGGGAAAAATGGCCTCCCCCTGAGATGGATAAAAAAACAGCAAATTTCTAACTCATTTTTCCACAAATGTAATATTAATCAAAATGTCGTGTTTACACTAGTGAGGTCACATATAACTCAGCTCAACTCAACTTTATTTATAAAGCGCTTTAAGAACAGGCATTGCTGTATACAAAGTGCTGTACATAAACATAAATATCAGTTTTGCAGTAAACAAGAACAAAGCAAACATTTTGAAGTGCAATACAAGTTTTTTTTTGTTTTTTTTTCAAGTAAATACATTTTACATCAGTAAACTGGACCGGCAAATTGCCGTTGTTGTAGTCAAATCCAGCTTTTTTTCATCTTTTGGGATCGGCCAGTCCTCCCTGCAGCATCTCCAGCTTGTCCAAAATGCTGCCGCTCGTCTCCTTACTGGTGCCCGTAAGAGGGAACATATAACCCCTATTCTGGCCTCTCTTCACTTGGTTGCCCGTGAAATTTAGAATCCACTTCAAGATTCTTCTATTTGTTTTCAAATCTCTCAATGGTCTTGCCCCACCTTATCTGGCCGAGCTCTTGCACCCCTGCACACCTGCCCGGTGCCTCAGGTCAGCAGACCGGACTCAATAAATATGAAAAGTTCCCCTTTAACAAGTGCATTCGTGAATAGCAAACCACGACTAGGCAGGGTTTGCTTCCGGGTTTGGAAACCATTGCAAAACTCTTGCTTGCGGTGACACCAGTCATGGTTCTTCTTCAGTGCATTAGCGTGTTGAGGAACTGTGCCGGCCGTCGGCAACTCCGAGTCCGCTCGGTCGATTGTCTAATGGAGATGACAAAGTGGGGGGAGGAGGCAAAAAGGAGGCAAGTAACATGATGGCGTGGTTGTCTGCTGAATATGCCTCACGATAATTATCTCATAAGTAGTCGACCCCCCCCGGGCTTGATGGATCAGACACAAAGACGGCTTTATGGCTCGTCACACCGCACTTCCCACCCGACTCGACCTCCTCACCCGAACACTCGAGCCGCTCGGAAGAAGCCGTTCTTTGTGCGCCGACTGGAAAAGGCCCTTTTCCGTCTGTCTGGTAAACAGCGACGACATTAGCGCCGTTATCCAGCCCGAACGCAGACTCGGGTGTCTTCTACAAGCGAGTCCCTTCAAATGAAACTCATTTTTTGGCCTTTTCCGATAAAGTATCACATCCGCTGCGCAGCCGTACAAGTTGATGGCGCCCCAGATAGCGTTGGCAGAGCGGCAACAGAGATGTAAAGCATGTTTGGCAGATGACTCCCTGCTACTTCAGGGAGGAGACAAAAGGCACAAAGAGTTCCCCCCCTCTCAAGCCTTTGTCACTCTCCATCTTCCGTGTAATCTATAATGGATGGAGGTGTTGTTGCATGACGGCGAACACAGCAGAGGTGTGCTTATGTTGGCACTCAAACTTGATGCGTGTGATTTTTTTTTGGGGGGGGGATTTCTTTGTGTTTGCTTTCCGCCAGGCGAGGGTGAAGCTTGCATAACTTTTTTTTTTTTTTTTGGGGCAAACTCGTCTCGTTGGTACGTGTGCATATTTGACAGCTGGAGAGGGAGGATGTTACGAGGAGCAGGGCACAGCACCTCCATTAAGCTCCCATCATAAAAGATGGAGTGGAAGACATTCCCATCACTAACTAATCAGCCACAGCCGGCATCAAAGAGGCCGACAGCCTCGGACGGAATCTTGTTTTAACTCCCTGTTTTTAAGAACTTTTCTTCTTACTCCCTCTATTATTTTTTTTTCTAAATCAACTTTCTCATACTTTCCTCTTTGGTCCACTTTAGACTTTTAAACTTTTTTTAGTTTGAGGTTTTCTGTTTGTGTCTTCGGTGAGTCGTTAGAACATCTGCCTGACAGTCGAGAGGTTCGGCGTTCAAATTTCAGTTCAAGCCCTTCTGTGTAAAGTTAACATTTCCTCCCGGTAGGGCTATGCAATTAATCGAAATTCAATTACAATTTCAATTATTACACTCCACAATTACAAAATCAGCATAATCGTAAAAAAAAAAAAAAGAAAGATTATTAATACTCTTTTTTTTTTTTTTTTTTGGAGTTGTTTAAATGCATACATTTGAACCTTTTTTTTTATAAATATAATGCATTTTGTTTCATCCAAAATAGCTTGCATAATCATATAGAAGTTTATTTGTCTTAATATTTATTTGTGTTTTTTTAAGTTTGAAATTTTCTTGTTTTGTACCAAAAAAAAAAAAGATCATCCTGCACTCAAACTTCAAGTTTTTGTCTACATAAATAAATAAATAAATATTATTATTATATCTGTTTGGTACAAAGGGAACTTACATAATTTTAGTGTTTCTATTAAAAA
Organism: Festucalex cinctus; assembly: GCF_051991245.1. Taxonomy (NCBI): domain Eukaryota; kingdom Metazoa; phylum Chordata; class Actinopteri; order Syngnathiformes; family Syngnathidae; genus Festucalex; species Festucalex cinctus. The sequence goes on from NC_135421.1 coordinate 28,274,422, forward strand.
AATAAAAAAGTTTAAATATTTTTAAATGCTTAAACATTTTCTTGTTTTGTACAAAAAAATAATAATAATAATCCTTTGAATAATCGTGATTTCAATTACTTCTAAAATAATGGTGATTATTATTTTTCCCATAATCGAGCAGCCCTACCTCCCAGTATACTCCAGCTTCCACCCACATTCCAAAAACCTACGTTTGTTCAACGTGGGATTGCCTGGTGGTCAGTCCAGGGTGTAGATGGCCTCTCAACTTTTAAGTGCTATATAAAAAATGGATGACTCGATGGATTTCTGTTTGTGCTTGGGCTTTAACGTAGCTTCAAGCAAGATGCACCCCCACCCCCCACTCTTGGCAGGCCAGCCCGCCCCTCCCCGCCACAGATGGGGACATTTGAAAGAGCTTTTTCCACTGGCCCAAGCCGCTTTCCGGGTACTATTTCATCAAAGTGTATTCCGAGCATGTACGGCCAATACCCGACATGTGAAAGCTTGATTCATTTTTTTTTTTATTAATTAACTGCCACTGTGCATTCATTGATCAATTGTATTCGGTAAAGTCGCATCACTGTAACACTTGGCTGAAAATGGGAAAAATAAACCCCGCCGTTGTTGTTGGCTTTCGTCCATAGTCATAATAAAAAAATAAAAAGAATGAAGGTATGAAGTACCAGAATGTGCCCCCACCCCCAGCTTGGCCAGTGCCAACCGCCTGCACTACACATTAAGTGCAAAAAATGAACTTGGCATTTTGCCTATTTATTTTTTTTTCTTTCTTGCACCATATTTTTAAATTGCATTATGTACAGCGAAAGAGCGTCAAATTGATTTCTCACATTTGAAGACTTGGACTAAACAATGTGGGATTGGAAATGTCACTTCCATTAGATTTTATTAATGACACGAATCCAAACTTGATTGTCCTCATCAGGAAGGCAGAACGCAAAGTGCCAAGATGAATAGTGAGCTGTCATCATCCCTTAGTTGTCGTATCAGTATACATCATCCCCTCTTGATTAGTGTCTACACAAAAAAAATTTGAGTCCGATGAGAGGGGCTCTGACATCGTAATATATGCGGATGATTACTGTTATTTATTCGCGTTCAGCAATCATTCCGCAAGCGACGTGATATCGTGGCGGTTAAGCTTGCAGCGCATCACACGTTGGATTTGTTATTTCGCTTATTGCATGAGAACCGTATTCTCACCATGGATGTGTCTCATGATTATTTATCTTCAAGATGTATATTTACTGTAATATTATTTTAAGATTTATATTTATAATAGCATGATAACTTAACATTAGCATTAGCATGCTAACTTAGCATTAGCATGTTAAGCTAGCATTGGTATATTAAGTTAGCATTAGCATGCTAATTTAGCATTAGTATTAATATGCTAACTTAGGATTAGTGTGCTAATTTACCATTAGCATTAGCATGCTAAGCTAGCATTAGCATGCTGATGTAACATTAGCGATAGCATGCTGACTTGGCTAACTGAACAGTAGCTAGCATTAGTTTGTTAACTTAACATTAGCATTAGCACGCTAAGCTAGCAGTAGCATGCTAACTTAGCTTTAGCATGCTAACTTCGGTAAATGTATGTGCGAGAGTGGCTTGGAAAAAGGTGCTTAATTTGTGTCTCCCCCCCCCCCCCCCCTTCTCCATTCATTTCTATGGGACTTTTTGACGTTTTTTGGGGGGGAATTGCGTCAATATGGTAACTCGGAATTACGAGAAAAAAAAACTGAGTACCCAAATGTGTTCCTTTTACCGCAGTCTATCAAAGAAACTGAGTCAAATGTCCAGCTCTCGTACACCAATAACAGCGGATGCACATTCATTAAGAAGGACTCAAAAGTCGGCCCATGAGAGCTTCGTCCATATTACGAAACAACTGTTCGGCGCCTCTAGCTGAAGAATGGAGACTGAATATTGGCAAACACTGGAAGTCTGTGCTCGCCACAGTTTTGGGTGCAGAGGCTGAATACTAAAGTGAGGATGGATGGAATATTTAAAGGGATTCTTGGGGCACGAGATGACACTAAAATTGTGTCAGTTGCAACCACAGAGAAGACGCCAAGAGAATAGAAAAGAGGAAAGGTTGAGGTCACGCCGTGCGGCGTTACGATAAAAAAAAACAAAAAAACGCTGATTTGTCAGAGTGCTCCCCTCCTCTTCGCTTTCACCTCGGCAATAAAAAATAAACCTAATTAGAATTCTCGCTTGCAGTGTGACAGGGAGTCAAGCGCGCTCTTCCTCCTCCTCTTCTTCCTCGTGCTCACGCACAGCAAAGTTGGTGGTGCTCACTCCGCTTCCACTTATCCAAATTACGCTCACTTTCTCTCTGTGTGTGATTGTGGGCTTGCCGGCTTTATTTGCCGTATTAATTTGCAGATGACGAGCGCGCTCGGCTTCGTGTCGGAAAAACGGCTGCTTTGCCTCTCGGTGTCGGCGGTCGCCCCGAGCTGTAATTACGACGACGAAAACTCTGCTGTGGAAATGTTTGGAAGCCTTCCCGTCGGTACGCCGCCGTGATGCAGGGGAGCGCGCTGATGAGACGCCATGCGACATGCACCCCGTCATTTTGCATGCTGCACATATTTGAGCAAAGTGTTGGGATATACTTCCAAATAATCAGTCAGGGGTGGGACTAATTGCCATGACAAGACATTTTGTGTTGAGGAAGAAGAGCACAAAACGAGGTCCATAAAGGCGTCCGTGGATGAGTTTGGGGTAAAATTACTGGGCTAGAAACACTTTGGATAGTGCTTTAATGCTTTGTGTACAAAAGAGTAAAGATGCATTGACAAAATGACCAAAACGAAGGTACCATAAACCATAAATGGTGGATACTCGAGGAAATAAAAAAAATACGGAAAAAGTGAAGTTGATTATGAGAAAGTATGTCTGGTATAATTTACCCTGCACGATCAAGTGCCAACATCCAGTTTGATGCCTTGTGAATCATTTCACAAGTTGAAATAAGCCAGCCAGCTATAATGTTAGCCAACCTATGCTCACAATGCCCCCCCCCTCCGATCAACCAATCAGAGGACAGAAAAAATGCCAATGTCCCTCTGAGCCTAACAACTAGGGGTGTGCCAAAAAATAAAAGAATTGAGATTCTCATTTATTAATCAAATCGATATTAATATCCAAAAATCGATTTTATTTAAATTGGAAATGAAGGAGAAGGGGAAAAGGCGGTTGTAGCCCACATGCTGTTTTTGTGTGAAAAAGCACTTACAATACAAAATTAATAAATATTTAAAAAAAAAAAGACACTTTAATGTCTCTATTTGTCATTTTGTCTTTCAAAGCAGACTGGAGTCGATCATGACAATGTTGTGCGTATCTGGAAATTGAAGCAGAACTCATTTGTCAATCAAATCATTTTGAATCGAAAAGCATTTGAATCGAGAATCGAAATCGATTCTGAATTGAATCGTAGACCCAAAAATCGTAATCGAATCGTGAGACAGTCAAAGATTCCCAGCCCTACTATCAACCAACGTGCTCAGTGTTGAATCTGATATCTGATTGGCTAAAAAAAAGAAAAAAAAAAGAAACCGTCATTAATCCAAGGTGTGTTCGTGATGAGCCACCACACGGGATTCTGAAGACTTTTGGCAAATTATGCTTACATGGCAACACGAAGAAGCTGAAATCTGACGAGTGGAAACTTCACAGCCCAGACACACTTTGAAATGAAGATAATAAACTGTCAGAAATAAATGTTCATCCAAGTTATAAATGTAGGTCAGTGCTTCTTATATTGTAGTGTTGGGCCAGCCGACCGCATGGCATTGATATTTACCGGGATATAGAATAGAACACATAAAACAACGCAGCAGTAAGCAACTTGTTAAGCGTCAACACTGGACAACACAAAAGCAAACAGCATGAATAATACAAATATTAAACGTTACATACCATTTACTTGCGTGGGCGATCATTTGAATGCGTTATTCCGCTGCCTTCGGCCATTTTATTTTTTTTCTCATTTATTGTCGGACACACCTCCTAATGTAGCATATTTAGGATTTAATGGTTTATGCTTTTGCTGTAGTTTAGATTCACAGCGGGCGTTTTTAATGTGTTTATTTATGTGCATGTGCAGACGTGGGTGTGAAAAGGTCCCCAAAGGCTGAATTAAAATAATGTCAAGCTTACATTGACTTACATCCGTTCAGCATTGGCAGATTTCCGGCAGGGATTGACAGACCACGAATCGCCCGGGCCGATTATCGGTAGTGATATTTGACATTTTGACATCGGCCTTTTTCCGAATCAGAAGGCCGATAATGCTTGCAAAGGTAGCGAATTTAGGATTTTCATCAGAATTTGTAAGATGTTCGCAGACGGTTTCTACTTGTTGAAAAGACATTTCGAACATATTCAGACTTTTGTGGGGGTTTTTTTTTTCTGTTTGCGAAGATCTTTTGAAACCTTTTACGAACCCTGACGAAAACCCCAAATTAGCTACATTTGCATGCATTTGTTGCTCACTGAGATATATTATAAAATATATATATTTATTTTAAAAAAAAAATGCTGACACTGGGAACCCCTTGCACGTTTTCTTTGTTAAAAAAAAAAAAATGTTGAAATGTTAAAAAAACTATTTACAATAGAAAACTTTAGGGAACTATTTACTTGCTTAGTTTTGAAATTTAGCTTAACACATGCTGATGAGACCCTGGAAGCGCTTTTTAGTTTTTAATCAAACGATTAAATATTTGTAATCAGATTAATCATGATTAATCGCTTAATTAATTTGTCATTTTGCTATTTGTCATTTTGTCTTTCAAAGCAGACTGGAGTCGATCATGACAATGTTGTGCATGTCTGGAAATTGAAACAGAAATCATTTGTCAATCATATCATTTTGAATGGAAAATCGAGAATCGAAAATCGATTCTGAATCGAATCGTAGACCCGAAAACCGCAATCGAATCGAATCGTGAGACAGTCAAAGATTCCCAGCCCTAATATATAGCTAACATCAACTTTCCGCTTTTTCTGTAGATCGTGACTTCAGCATCCAGGTGAGCACGGAGCGACGGTCCTTCACGGCCGGTGAGCCGCTGGAGCTCCGCTGCGCCATCGAGGCGCAGAACGTCCCCGAGCGCTTTTTCTCGGTGTCGTGGGTCTTCAGCAGCTCACCGGTGGCCGTGGTGGGCCCCGGCGCCGTGCCCGTCCTGGGCCAGGACTACGTGGCCCGCGAGGCCGCCGGCCACATGACGGTGCGCAAGGAGAGCCCCAACGTGCACCTGCTCAAGCTGCAGCGCCTGCGCCCCGACGACGCCGGCAAGTACATCTGCCGCGTGACCGAGCGGGAGAAGACGCCCACGGGAGACTTCATCGACCGCAGCAAGCGCTCCCGCAACGTTCAGATCACGGTGCAGCCGCTCCGTGAGTAATAATCCGGTCGCGAGGCCACTGGCTTGGTTCTTCCGTCCTTGCTTGTCAATTACGCTAAGAATCATGAGCTAGCTATTCATAAGAGCAGTTTTAGTGCTATTGAATGTCCCCACCTCTCTCCTTGTGCCATGACAGATAACCTCTATTGTTAGCTGTGAGTAAGTAGAGATCAGATAATGCTCCTCTTATTCCTAATGTATTTTCCCTTTGAGTGGATTGCTAAAGAATTATAATGTAGAATTATGGGTCCTTCCCATAAAGAGGAGGGGGGCGGGGCTACACCAGGATAATGGAAAGCTGCACAGTCTCGACTTACAGAGGTTGAACTAACAGCCATGAAATAAGACTACAAAGAAATAAAAGGCCCAAAGAAAGACGCGTCACTTCAGCGTCCGCCGAATGGTCCCACGAGCCGGATGATGAGATGTCGTTTTTGGATGCACGGGTGGGGTCAGTCAATGCAAATGTACCTTCTGCCATAACACATGGGCAGAAGGGTCGTCAGCTTCATCCTCCCCGTCTGTTTTGACATCGGAGTCTCTCTGGGCTTGGGCAGCGCGTGTAGCCAGCTCTTTAAAAAAGAAGAAAAGAAAAAAAGTCTCCTCTCAAGCGGCTAACACCAGGCGGCCTAACCTGACCTTTAAACGGGCCTCCTGCTAAATGAGCACCAAAAAAAATAAAAATAAAAAATGGCCCCAAGCCAGCGCAAGTCCCCGGGGAAACTCCCTTTTTATAGCTGAATTTGTTTTTCCGACAAAGACCTTAATGCCTTATAAAGGATGTTTATGGGGTTTGCGCAAGTTGAAGAAAACCTGGAACGGAGCAAGGCAAGCAGCATTTTTTTTTTTTTTATGCTCCAGCTCCCGTCTGGTGTTCACACGCTCGTTTGAAATTGTGCTGCGCGACTCTAAAACGGGAAACTGGGTGAAAGTCGCGACTCGGATGTGATGGGGTCACATTGAGTCAATGCAGAAGCCAACAAGGTTCAGTTTGCCGCAGTTAGTATCTGGAAGACACTGCAGGCAAAATATGCGATGGCTACGTGAATATGTGCAATACCAATACCAGCTTTTAATTTGCTATTTAATTAAGGGACATAACTAAGGGGTACTGAAAAGTGGTGCAAAACTGTTGCAAGCTAGCGCCACTTACAGGCAAGGAGGACTCACTTCACGTCTTCCCCCTCCGCCATCGCTCGCTTGTACTCGGCTGCGTCACGAGTACTCGAGTACTTGAAAAAAAGGCTGGTATCGGCCCGATACCGATACCTGGTGTCGGTACTATGGATGTAACGATATCCAAACATCACGATACGAGATGATCACCATATGAAGGTCACGATACGATAATTATCACGATGTTGTGGGTGCGTTGGCGATATTTAAAAAAGATCACAATATTGTAAAAAAAAAAAAAAAGAGCTCATACTTAAAAACCAAAACAAAAAAAAAAGCACAATATTGTGATTTTGAACTAATAACAATATCGAGGCACTTATTTGCTAATGCAAGCACACATCGATCGCTTCACAAGCAAATTCGGTTCCCCTTCATCTGACAATTAGCATCGATTTTAAACATAGAAGGCCAAAACATCCCTAATGAAAATTGCATTGCACTAATAAACTAGCCACTAGAGGGTGCTAGAACTGCACAAATAGAAATCAACCTGACTTTTTTTAACAGATGTGTTCCTTTTAAATATTATGAACATGACGATGACGATATTGTGGCAGTTTTAATATCACGATATCCTTATCGTGACATCCCTAATCGGTACTCGCCCATCCCTACCAAAAACTATTTTGGAAATGCTGTAAAACGCATCACAAAACTAAACCAAACTGTACCTGGAAATGAGGGGAGCTCAAGTTTGAAGGTCGACTTGCAACACTTGTAAAAATCGTACGGCGTTGTGGAAAACATCTCCATTCATCTCCACAGTCCATTTGTTTTTGTAGCGTCATCTCAGGTACGAAAGTGTTATAATGAATGTGAAAGAGGATAGAAAAAAAAAAAAAAAAAAGGATTTCTAGGTTTGAGTGTGTTGGAAGAAGCTAAGAGGCTAACGCAATCCATATTCATTCACGTCTGCTGTTTATTAGGGAGGAAGAACCGAGTTTGGCTCAAGGGGGAAAAAGTGAGGGAAAAAAAAAACCTTCAGCGACATCACTTTAGTTTTTGGGTTAACTGGAGCTTTGTGATGTTTTTGAAGTGATGAGGTTGTCGTAAATCGGGGAAAAGCAAGCAAGAGAGCCTGGAAGGACTTCTTACCCTCCTCTTCATCTTCATCTTGTGATCCAATCCTTCTTAGCACAGTGAAAAAAACACTGCCGGTTCCCAAAGACTAACATCCCAGGGGTGTCCAAACTTTTGCATTTGAGGGCCACATACAGAAAATCAGAAGGACGCAAGGGCCACATAATATGTTATGAAGACAAATTGTGTTTAGTCCTAATAAATGTACAAATCATTTATTTGTGCTTTTGCATATTTAGAAAAATGCTTCAGTATATAAACCTAATTTATTTGTAATATGGCAGTTGGGTTGTGAATTTTTCATTTTAGTTTTTATTTTGTTTTGAGTTTTGTTTTTTTAAATTTAGTTAGTTTTAATTAGTTTTCATGGTGGTTCTGGGTTTTGTTTTGTTTTTAATTAGTTTTAGTTCTTTAATAAATGCTTAGTTTTAGGTTAGTTAGTTTCAGTGTTAGTTTGTTTTTTTCTTGTTTTGTTTTTTAACTCATTTGCTCCCAATAACGTGTAAATACGTTATTTTTTAATGTTGTAAGTATCCCAAAGACGTATTTGTTTTTTTTATTTGTTTTTTTTTATGCTAGAGCATCCAGAAGACTTTGATGCAGCCTCTCAACTGCAAAGAACGGTTGCAGAAATGGTAGTTATTACACAAACGGCCAGCAGGTGGCAGCAGAGCAAAGGAGATCAACCAGCGCCATGTAGAAAAAAAGCTCAAATACTTACAATTGTAAATAGATTTGTGAAAACCGATGAAACTTAGCTCTCTTCTAATGCTAATTGCTGCAAAACGGAAACTGATAGAAACATACCTGATGAAAGAAGAGACTTTAATCTTTCTTCTGATAGGTTCCATGCTTTTATAGCAATTGAACACAATATTATAACAATATAAAAACTAACAGAACCACCCTGAAAACTAATAAAAACTAACTAAAATGAAAAATTACAAAACTCTAATAACCCTACTGCCATATTACAAATAAATTGGTTCATATATTGTAGCATTTTTCTAAATATGCAAAAGCACCAATAAATTATTTGTACAATTTTTATGACTAAACACAATTTCTCTTCATAACATGATGTGGCCCTTGCGTCCTTCTGATTTTCTGGATGTGGCCCTCAAATGAAAAAGTTTGCACACCCCTGCGCTCGGTCTTGCTGTCTATCTGCCGCTGTGATGCGCTTCGGAAGCGAACTCGCAATGTCGACCTCTCACGTAACGCAGGCAAACACTTTGCACAAGATGGTCTTCGACTCCAGCGAGCGGGCGCTGCGATTTGTTTCTCTCGGAGGTTTTAATAATACGGAATGTGCGATTCCTGTTGTCTTTTTGTGGAAAAGGATTTTTCAAAATGAAGAAGTTCGTGACCTTTCTCGTGCGTCCTGCTTTGCTTCCAGAGAGCAACATGACCGTCTCCTTGTCCAGCAACTCCTCCGAGGTTCTGGAGGGCAACGTGATGCAGTTGACCTGCCTGGTGCAGTCCGCCGCCGGCCCGCTGTCTGTCGTCTGGCAGCGGGCGGACAAGCGGGGCGAGGAGGCGCCACGGAGGTTGGCCTCTTTGGACCGAGACGGCACCGTCCGGCACAGCGACGCCTACGGGGAGCGCGCCGGCTACGGCGAGATACGCGCCGAGAGGTCGCGGCCCGACACCTTCTCGCTGTCCGTCTACAACGTCTTGCCCGAGGACGAAGGGCAGTACAGCTGCACGGCGACCGAGTGGTTTCAAAGCGGCGCTCAACCGGAACTGGGCTGGGAGCCGATTGGAGAGAAGTCGGACACGAAGACTGTCACCGTCAAGACTGTCGGTGAGTTTGATTTGATTTGGATTTTTTTTTTTTTTTTAAGTGAGAACTTGCGGAAGAGGCGTGTGCTGGTGCATTGCTGCAGGACTGATGAATGCGTATGGCACGAAAAGCTTTCCACCAAATACTGCGAATTATTGTTTATTTCATGTTTCAAAAGTTATAAAGAATACCAAAATAACTCTACATGGCAACTCTTTATTGGCGTGTATTGTTACGGTATCTACGAGATCGGGGCTGTTCAAACGTTTTCATTTGAGGGCCACATACAGAAAATCAGAAGGACGCAAGGGCCACATCATGTTATGAAGACAAATTGTGTTTGGTCCTAAAAATTGTACAAATAATTAATTTGTGCTTTTTTTGCATATTTAGAAAAATGCTACAACATATAAACCAATTTATTTGTAATAAGGCAGTAGGGTTATTATTAGGGATGTTCGATACCACTTATTTTTTAGACCAATACCGATACTCAGACCCTCAGTACTCACCGATACCAACTGCCGATACCAGTAGTACATTTTGACAAATAAAAAAAAAATCACTAAAAGATATTTTTAAACAAATATATTTCCTTTAATTTTGACAAAAAAAAAACAGCACAGTCTTCAATAGTCTTCATGCTCAAAATAAAACACAAAAATGCTCTTTTAGTTTAAGATTCACAATTTTGAAGTGAAGTTTTGGTAAAAAACTGCCGCAAGCTAGCGCCACTTACTGGCAAGGAGGACTCACTTAACGTCTTCCCCCTCTGCCGTCGCTCGCTTGTACTCGTCTGCGTCACGAGTACTCGAGTACTTGAAAAAAGGCTGGTATCGGCCCGATACTGATACCTGGTATCGGTACTCGCAAGTTTTGGAACTTTTCATTTTAGTTAGCTTTTATTAGTTTTCAGGGTGGTTCTGTTAGTTTTTATTAGTTTACTTCTTTTAAAAATGCTTAGTTTTAGTTTAGCTTGTTAATTTCAGTATTAGTATTAGTTTTTTTTTTCTTTGTGTGTTTTTTTTATGTGTATTACTTGTGCGCAATATTTAAAAAAAAAACACCATGGGACGGACGTCATCTTTTGGTGCTTTTCTATTGGCTGATGCTAGATGACGTCACTTCTGCGGGACATACTTTCATGATTTCATGAGAGTGCAAGCGGTTCCAGTCGCACATTTTCTTCAGTTTTCACTTACTGTATGCGTAATGGCCACGCGTCCCATTACTTTTGTCCATAGCCAGTCGAAGAATTCTCCATGGTTTATTCATGTTCTGCCTGAGGGTAAAGAACTATTAGGACACGTTCTCACACCACCTGCCACACGTGCTGCCGTGACGATCATTATGCTCTCTCTCACACACACACACGCACACACACACACAGATACAGATTAGCCGGTTTTATCAGAATGGAAATTCAGCACCGATGTGTTTCACAGCGTTTGGGTCTGCCCTCACTCGGCGCAGAGTTAAGCAGAACATTTCTGAGGGCAGGCTGAGAAAAATCACTGGAGCGGCGCGGCGAGGAGCAGAGAGGCTCAATACGCCAGCGCAGAGATGAACTTGCTACAAAGACGTGTCGGTTTTGAAGTGCTTGTTTGTCGGCTTCAGGCAGAGACGTTCATTTGAGGGACAAGAGGCGTGTTATGCAGATTGGAGCAAACAAGTCAAGAGCTTCTTGTCTCTTGTACTTCATCACAGGGTTTCTTACTCAAATAATATTATTGGATCCTATCGAGGGATGCACGATAATATCGGTGGCCGATAATTAGCGGCATTTATTGACCTATTTGACGTCAAACGGATAAACCAGATAATAGAGAAATCCACCGAAAATTATCGGCAATTATCAACCAATTTGGTGCCATACAGATAAACCAGATCATAGAGAAATTTGACAATTATTGGCAATTATCGACCAATTTGATTGCATACAGATAAAGCTGATAATAAAGAAATTGGCTGAAAATTAGCTGCAATTATTAAACAATTTGAGGTCAAACAGATCAACCAGATCATAGAGAAATTCGCCAATAATTATTGCCAATTATCAACCAATTTGGTACCATACAGATAAACCAGATAAGAAATTGGCCAATAATTAGGCAATTATCAACCAATTTGACATCATACAGATAAACCAGATCATAGAGAAATTTGACAATAATTATTGGCAATTATCAGCCAATTCGATTTAATACAGATAAAGCTGATAATAAAGAAATTCACCGAAAATTACCGGCAATTATCAACCAATTTGACATCATACAGATAAACCAGATCATAGAGAAATTTGACAATAATTATTGCCAATTGTCAAACAATTTGGTGTCATAAAGATAAAGCAGATAATAGAGAAATTGGCCGAAAATTATCGGCAATTGGCGACCAATTTGATTTCATACAGATAAATTAGATAATAAAGAAATCGGGCAATAATAATAATAGACATGCCACGTTGGTCCATTTGTTGCGGTTGTGGCTCATATCAATAAAATTCAATTTTGTAGTTTACACAATGTTTCAATGTATTTGTACATGTTAGACTTATAGTAGGAATTGAGAGTATATTTGTATTCACGTTAATTTTGCAAACAATTATCGGCTTACTTATCGGTTATCGATATCGGCACTTTCTAAATTATCGGTTTATCGGTATCGGTTGAAAATAACATTATCGTGCATCAATAATCCTATCCCTTATGTATAGACCTGTGTTTTTTTTTGTTTTTTTTTCTGTTTTGTTCTAAGGCTTGCTGGTTTTGTCCATAAGAAGAAAAAGAAAAATACTAATAATTTTCTCTGGTGGCGTACTGGGCACAGAACGGGTTCGACTGTGACCTGCCCTCTGAATCGATTGCGAGCCGAATGCTCAAGATATTATATATGGTCAGTGTAAGCTAATTGAATTCAGAGCCTCCTAATGGACTCCTGCCGCCTGCGAACGAAACCCTGGAGGGCATCCTGGAAAGACGTCCTCTGGGAAACGTACTTTTTCTTTTCATTTGTTTGTCACAGTCAAGACGAGGCTGCATGGCACAGCAGCTCGCGTTCTTCTTTCTGATTGCTTTTTCAACCCGGACCCTCATTTTTAGAAAACGACCTGACTCAAGTTACCTATTACATACTCTAGTCTTCGCAATGTATCATATTCCTTAGCCGCTAGACTGTTAACATTGCCGTCGATATACAGTACAGCGCATTCTTATTAACTGATCAATAATGTGATCTACGAGTTTTATGTAGCTCGTACAGTAGTTGTCAGTTCTAATGTTACATGAGGAAAAACAACCGTTAGAATTTTGCTTACATTAACGCATTTGCTCCCAATAACGTGTAAATACGTTTTTTTTTATGTTTTAAGTGTCCCAAAGACGTATTTATACGTTTTTTATTGTTGTTGTTTTTTTATGCTAGAGCATACAGAAGTCTTTGATGCAGCCTCTCAACTGCAAAGAACGGTTGCAGAAATGGTAGTTATTACACAAACGGCCAGCAGGTGGCAGCAGAGCAAAGGAGATCAACCCCTTCTCTCTTCTAATGCTAATTGCTGCAAAACGGAAACAGATAGAAACATACTTTTTTTTCCTGACGAAAGAAGAGACTTTAATCTTTGTTTTGGTAGGTTCCATGCCTTTATAGCAATCAAACACAATATTCTGTGGGCCTTGCAAAATCAGTCAAAATCCAGTAAAACAGCCGGGAGCGAACGGGATTGCGAAATGTGAAAATGGCGGCGAGTGAATGAGTTTTAATAAGCAGTAACACTTGGAAGTTAAGGCCTAGTGATGAACGTCCATGACAGACTGGCGTGTTTTTTTTTCCAACAAAACAAAACACATAGACTAGCCACATTTTCTGCTGTAAAATCTTTCCCTTTCAGTGAAAAGAGCAGCCCGGGTTTTTTGTCAGTGAGAAAATGAAGACCCGCAGGCAGCCTCTGCCGCGGTGCCTAAGTGGACCCAACTGAAGCAAGCCATTGATTACACTCCCCTGGAGGACAATGGGAGGACGGCTGTCAGAGGAAAAAAGACGCAAGACGAGGGAGAAATCTTAAAAAAAATAGCGGTATTTCCTCAAAATGTTTTTGCGGCTTGCTTGGCGCTTCATCGTTGATGTTTGGCAAACGTCACGGAAGAGCGTTTGAGGATCGATATCGCACGCATCCCGCAGGTGTGTTTTGACCACAATGCATTGTGACGATAGAACGTTTTTTGCCTAATGAGGACAGTTTCCACTTGGCGGCGAGGTGGGCGGAGATTCAACACCGGTGCTTAACTCTTTGACTGCCACACGTTATCCAAAAAACAAGCCGACAGTGGCAGCTAATTTTAAGCATTTGAACTCGTCTTTCGAGGTAAACAGAATATTTTTACTACATAAACATGGTGGGTCCCAAATGAAATATCGCGTTCCATCCTTTAATGAAAAAAAAAGTACCGTACGTTTCTACCTTATTTTGTTCTTTAGTAACCATTTCAAAATAGATCGTGAGTGACATTGAGCCAAAATTGAAAAGATAAGGAGAAAACAAGCTTTTTGTCAAACGATATTTTCTCAACAACAGTGACTTTTTTTTTTTTTTGTTTAGTGACACTCTGTGAATTAGATTTACTGTGACAAAGGTTTTGATCATTCACGTCATCCTTAAAAACGTTCTGTTTCATCAGATTCCGTCATGTTTCATTGTAATTCCATACACAAGGCAGCACAGAGATACAATACTGCCATCTGCTGGCCATAGTTAGTAGGTGTTTTTGATTCCACAACGCATTGACCGTGCAGCATTTCAATTTTGTTTGATTTAAAAAAAAAAAAAAAAAAAATCATAGTTGACGAAAATTTACGTTTATGGCAACATACGTCGTGATTTTACTCATCGTTATTACACATTTTTGGCGGTCAAAGAGTTAAAAGAAATCTCTCCCTCGCGTTTTCTTCGCATCGCTCTTAATTTTGAGCCGCACGCGCTCGCTGTGAATGAATCGTACACGCGCAGATGCGGACACACATGCGGAAATGTGCAATAAATGACGTCTTCGCGCAGGTGCATGGTGCACTTAACCACACTGCTAGAGAGAATGTTGATGGTGGATGAAGTAGTGCTTAAGTCTGCATGAACCCAGTGCACTTATGAAAGACCCTCAAGGACCCTTCAATCTTGGCTGAGGAGTTTCTGTGGATTTTTTTTTCCCGGGTGGATTTTCTCCAGGTACTCGGCTAATTCCCACATTCCAAAAACCGACTCAGTGTGAATGCTTGTGAATGTTTAGATTTGCCCTGTGATTGGCTGATGATCATTTTATGGTGTATCCCGCCGATCGCTCAAAGTCAGCTGGGATAGGCTCCAGCTAATCCATGATTAAATCAAATCAGGAAAAGTGTAATAGGAATGAATTTGATAGAGGTTTCAAAACATAAAACACTCTTAATACAATTCTTTAACGAGTGATTGTTCCCTATTCTGTGCTTTATAGATTCATCTTTGATACTAATTGGCAACTAATTGATTATCAATTTAATAAGTTAGTTTTGATAATGGATTGAATTGACGGAATTTCAGCCTCTCGGTAATGAATGTTCTCAGATTTCTTTATGAAAGCAAACTGATTATCGTCATCTTGAATCAAATATCTGGTTTTACTTTGGTAAACAATGATCAACATTTTTTTTCGTATTTTTCGATCTTTTATGGTTGGTGGTTCAATAAAAAAATCAAATAAAGTAGAACAAGTAGAGGTTTGTGTGCTTGTAATCTAATCATCATCCTATCTTCTGTTCTCTCGCCACCAGAATCCTCCTTCATGGTCTCCGCCTCATCGCGGACACCATCCGTAACCTACGGCGAGTCCTTTGACCTCCTGTGCTTGGTCAAGCCCCGCCACAACCCCCGCGTGCCCGCCTCGGTCACCTGGCGCTTCATGCCGGCCGGCGCCGAGGCGTCGGATGACGGCGAGGGCGACTTCAAGGAATTGGTGACGTTCACCCGGGAGGGCACGCTGCAGTGGGGCGAGCGGCTGCTCGGCCTGGGCACCCGCACCACCGTGGACCGCTCGCACTCCAACACCAACTTCCGGCTGTCGGTCACGCGGGCGGGCCGTCACGAAGCGGGAAAGTACCAGTGCAGCGCCGTCCTGTGGAGGAAGAACTTGGACGGCAGCTGGAGCCGAGTGGCCAACCGCACGTCCAACCTGCTGGGGATCAGCGTCCTCCAACCAGGTAACACGTGCGTGCGTTCTTGTCGCCCTGATTGGAAAACACATCGCAACAGAAGGTGCGTTTCCATGACCGCAAAAATAAAAGCGATATTGCGCTATTTCGATAAAGTACAATTTGGATTTGTCGGTGTTTCCATTGAAGAGTTTTGCAATTCTCGGAATATCCCGTCTCACGAGACCTCGCTGTTCTGTAGGAGGTGCTCATGATGTTTACGGTAGACAGACGCCCGGTGTAGTTATATTACCGTATTTCCCGCACTATAAGGCGCACTTAAAAGCCTTAAATTTTTTCAAAAGCTGACCATGCGCCTTATAATCCGGTGCGCCTTATATATGGATCAATATTGAGCCGCAACAAGTCTCGCTGTCAAGACGCTATCGGTGACCCTGCACGATCGGTGACGCGTATGCGCAGAAGATCCCGCCATCTTGGATCGCTAGCTAATGCTAATACTTTACCTCAGAGAAAATCATAAAACAGCTGTTTATTCATTTTGGAGTTGTCAGAAAGCTGGTTTGTAATCTATTCATAAAGTTTGACTGACCTATGTGACTGTTTTGTTGACATTCCCTTTAGCGCAGCACCATCTAATGGATGCATAACGTAACCCCAGCCTCTACTGTAGCGACTTATATATGGAAAAAGTTTTAAAATATGTCATTCGTTGAAGGTGCGCCTTATATTGCGGAAAATACGGTACTTTAAAAACACTCACCCCTCATCGTCATCGGGCGGTTTCGGGCATTTAGTGTTGGTGTTGTTGTGTGTTTTCCTCGGCAATCGGCATTGCAAGCAGTTCCGACACGAAAGCGAGTGGCACCGTACTTCCTACTTCCTGTAATCCTAAAATGTTGTTGTTCCCATGCAGAAGCTGGGTAAAAGGCAGTTTACAAATTGTTAAAAGTTTGTGATGTTTTCTGGCGATATGGCAGGACAGGATTTCAAGCTCTCCTTCAACTTTTCGAAGGCGGCTCGCTCGATTACACCTCTCTCTCTTTTGCCCTCATGACATGCAGTAGACGATACAAATCACTTCAGCATGTAAAACTAAAATACAAAACCGAAATGAATAGTAATGAATAGCCTATAGTAATCGCAAGTTTAATAAAAAAAAAAAAAAAAAAACACATAAACAACGTGTTACATTCCTCCGTGACCGGGCGGGTGTCACATGACTACTAATGTGCTAAAAAAGTGTTTCCATTACACTTTTGCGAAATACTTGTTTTTTCGACACGTCACAAGAACCACCTCATGAGAGCGCAAAAACATTTTTTGCGATATTTGACAGTTTTTTCGCAAATCCGGTGTTTGCATTGCCAGCTTGCTTTTGCGCAAAACTGAGGGGAATGGAAACGCACCTCGAGAGCCGAGAGGATGTGCGCTTTCTCTAATTGCTATCGGTCTCTCGTTTAGCAACTAATTGGAGTGTGTGCACGCGTGCAGACGTGTGCATTTTCTGCACGCGTCAGGGCGGGCTCTCCTGAATGGATCGCGAAAGATCCCACGGGAAGAAAGAACAAAGTGGAAAGTAGGCAGGACGACGGCAAGCGAGGAACCGAGACGGTCGGGTCAGAGTGGGGAAGTGCGATGAAGAGAGCGATTCTTCTCTCCTTGAACTTGTGTCGTTTCTCAGCGGAGGCATTCAACCGTCCGTGCGACCTGCACTGGACCAAACACACACGCGCACGCGCACCCAATTAGGGGCTTCAAGTCAAACAACAAATTGGCGCATAGATACGCGCCGGCCCAATTTAGCGCAGTCTTGAATGGCTCAACAGCACCATGCATAATTCATAATGCAGGTGAGGGAAAAAGGCCCATCGGTACCTGAAGAACCAATTTGGAGGGAGAATGAACGAGTCGTGTGTGTCAGTGTTGCCGTATGTATTATGATCCGTAATCATCTGGAAGGCAAATTGGTGGCGCGTCGTGCAATGCCTTCTTGCCAGAAGATGGAAAATGTGAATGAAATCACACAAAAAGGCAGCCACTCGATTATGTTGACGATTATCCAGCATGTCCTGTCACAACGTCAAACGCTACATTTGGACACAATCGCAAAGCAATTGAGGCAATGGAAGGGCAGAACATTCCGTCCTTTTTCAGACACAAGCGACCACCGTGGATACCGTATTTTCCGCACTATAAGGCGCACCTTCAATGAATGACATATTTTCAAACTTTTTCCATATATAAGGCGCTACAGTAGAGGCTGGAGTTACGTTCTGCATCCATTAGATGGTGCTGCGCTAAAGGGAATGTTAACAAAACAGTCAGATAGGTCAGTCAAACTTTATTAATTTACAAACCAGCTTTCCGACAACTCCATTCACTCCCAAAATGAATAAACAGCTGTTTTATTATTAGTATTAGCTAGCAATCCAAGATGGCGGGATCTTCTGCGCATGCGCGTCACCGATCGTGCAGGGTCACCGATAGCGTCTTGACAGCGAGACCTGTTGCGGCTCAATATTGGCGCACTGGATTATAAGGCGCATGGTCAACTTTTGAAAAGATTGAAGGCTTTTAGGTGCACCTTATAGTACAGAAAATACGGTACACATATATTTACTAAAATTATGACATTACCAATGCATTAGTCGGTTAGCAAATTTGGCTTACCGCACTGCCATGGAAATTCCCGTCATGGACCGCGGTTGTGGTTATCACAAATGTGTAATGTTATGATTTGCTTGTGCCCTTTTCGTGTGCCTACAGGCAACATTTGTACTAACAAAGAAAGACTCGTCTGATCAATAAAAGTCTTTTCACGGTGAGACAGTGGAATGTCGTCGCGCGAACACACTTTCTCATTGCGCGCCATCGATCCCCATACACAAACACAGAAATGAGGAGGCGCGCGCGCACACACACGCGGGGGCGCGACATTGCGAGATAGCAGCGTGTCCGCGTTGTGACCTTCGCCATCCGCACACGAGAAACGACGTCCGGCGGCCCTTCAGGAGTTATTTGGAAATCGCCTCATCATCCTGAAAGCTCATTTACGTTCCCCGGTGGCCACTTTGCTTTTTTGCTTGAACCCACATTGTCTGCAAGGGGGGAACGCATTCAAGGTCCTCTTCTGACTTCATTTTTTTTCTTTTGAGCTAAAGTGGTCAAGCACGCTGCTATTCCGTCCGTGACGATGATCATGTGATAAGTTGCCAAGCGCAAGTCGGGCAGCAACCGTGACAAAGCAATCATTGTGTACTCGGCGCTGCAAATTCCTTCGTCGTACGAGGAAAGCGGCGACCTTCATTCATACGGATGATTTGTTTCCGCTTCCTCTGGATTTTTTTCCCCCGAGTGCCACCAGCCAAAAGGCTGAAATGAGTTGTGAGCATACACAGCGACCGACCAGATACATAATTGAGCGACTCTTAAATCACGGTTACCCGCCTAATATGCACGAGCCGCATGGCACCGCGCACGTCCGACATGTGCTGGTATACGTCGGCGCTCTCGCATGAGCGGCCAGGCTCGCGCGTCTTCCTTGCCGTGTGCATCTGAGAGCTTTTTTCGCTCCGCTTTGCTTTGCATATTCACGGCAAACCCGCTTCACCCCTGATTCCCGTGCGATGCAGGGGTGGCATTCATTCTCCCGGTGATTCATTTTGCTGTCTTCCGTTTTAACTCATTTACTCCCAATAACATATAAATACGTTTTTTTTTTATGTTTTAAGTGTCCCATAGACGTATTTATACGTTTTTTGGTTTGTTTGTTTTTTTATGCTAGAGCATACAGAAGGCTTTGATGCAGCCTCTCAACTGCAAGGAACGGTTGCAGAAAGTTATTACACAAACGGCCAGCAGGTGGCAGCAGAGCAAAGGAGATCAACCAGGGCCATCGAGAAAGTGAATGAGTTAAGAATTAAGGGGATGTTATGAATTAAATTGTACTTTTTCATATCTTGTCAACAAATATTTCACCTTTGGCTACTTACCCATTTCTGAAAATGTGAGTACAAGTAAGCCTAAAAATTAGGGCTGGGAATTTTTGACGTTATTGGGAGCAAATGAGTTAAAAAATTAGTCGAAAATAAACAATTTATTTACACGTTTTTATTTTTTTAGATAAAATACTCTACAAATGAATGAATGAATGATTTAGATAAAAGAAGATAATAAAACGTGATAAAAATGTCAGTCTAAATTTGTAAGTTGCCAGAAAAAGAGAGACGAAGAAAGGTAGATGAATAAGTTTAAAAAAAATAAAATAAATTACCTAAAAATCTCAACAACAACAACAACAACAACAAAAAAGTAACCATAAAATGTCCAGAAGGAATAGGAAAAGCACAAATTTACCATAACATGTTTTGGAATTGTCAAAAATGGCTGAGAATTGGATTAAAAGGCAGAAAAGTACAATAATAATAATAATAATAATTATTATTATTATTATTATTATTATTATTATTATTATTATAAAAATTTAAAAAGTAGCCATAAAATGTTCAAAAACAAAGGAAGAAAGGCAGAAAATTACATAAAATGTCTTTGGAATTGGCAAAAAATAAATAAATAAATGAATAATAATAATAATAATAATTTTAATTCAAAAAATAGCCATAAAATGTTCAAAAACAAAAGAAGAAAGGCAGAAAATTACATAAAATGTCTTTGGAATTGGCAAAAAAAAATATATATATATATATTTTTTTTTTAAGGCACAAAAGAGAACGTTCAAAACTATAAAGTGACCAAAACAAAAGACGAAATCCTGATAATTGCTATAAAATGTACACAAAATTGCCAAAAATGTCAGAAAACAAACAAAGTAGAAACCTGCAAACTAGACAGACTAACATGAACGCATCATCGTCAGTGGCGATCATCTTCAGGTGTCCCATTATTTTTGTCCTCAAGTGCATGCGATTGCTCCAAATAATGAGATGACAGCAGTAGGGGTGTTAAAAAAAAAATCGATTCGGCGATATATCGCGATACTACATCGCGCGATTCTCGAATCGATTCAATAATCGGCAGAATCGATTTTTTTTTTTTTTTTTTTTTTTTTTTTTTTTTTTTTTTTTTTTTTTTTTTTTTTAGGATTCACACCTTGAGCATGGAAGAATGTTATATGAACGGCACATTAAGCCTTAATATTTTTATTTTAATGCTGTTCAAATGTGAAACTGATTGCAAACTGTTTGTGTACAGTGGCTCACGGTTATAAGCCTCAAGTTTTAGATAAATATATTACAAATCTTACAGTGTACATGTACAAATTTACTGATAGTATTTTCTAAATTTGAATGGAAAAAAATCGCAACAATCGACTTATAAATTCGTATCGGGATTAATCGGTATCGAATCGTGACCATTCGTATCGGGATTAATCGGTATCGAATCGAATCGTGACCTGTGAATCGTGATACGAATCGAATCGTCTGGTACTAGGCAATTCACACCCCTAGACAGCAGCGTTGGGTCGACTTCCTGTCCCAGATCGCATTACCCAAACAATCCCAATGGCCCGTATGACTTGACCATACGTCCTGCATCCGCACTCGTGCGCCTCATTTCTATTTAGCTTGAATTATCCAGCAGAAGCTGCAAAGCGGTGGGTGGTCTATTGCTCAGCGCCATCAATCTAATGTTTGCACGCAACATGCAAACACGGCTGACCTCCCACGGCACCGTGTTTAATTTTCTTAGAGGATCTCCCCCAATGTAATCCCCGCCACCCCCGAAAAAAGATATGAGAACATGTGATCCACTTGTGCATACAGAGGCTTGTCTTATTACATTTCACCCGATTGGCTTTTCTATTGCGCCTTGCTGAAGCGCAATAATGGCAAACACATGTTCAGCATGGAGGCTCACCGGGGAAGCCGCCGTCTCCACCATGACACAATCTAATATCAGAACACAAAACTGCACGCACACACTTGTGTGGCAAACACACAAATAATTATGCAGAATTTCCCCTAATGGAAGTGGAGTTTAGATTAATGATGGTTTGGGGAGTTCAATACATTTTTCTCATCATTTTAGCCGGCGCGTGCGTAGCATGAAGAGGAGGACATTAAGAGGTTATTGGCCAGGCCAGAAGGATGACGTGGATGTCGCCTGGGGGAGGATCGAGGGGAAGCAGGAAGGGGCTGTCCCACTTTTGCCCGCACGACGGATCAACTTGTCACTGCATTTCCTTGGTCCACCATGAGGAAAAATTAACAGTAAATTGGTTTGTTGTCATTTTTTTCGGACACATTAGTTGCCTCCATATGATTTTGATATTGCAGTGGATATTCAAATGCCAGTTTTTTGGGGGGGATTTCATATACCAATATGAGAACAAGATAAACAATTTCAAAAAGCCTGCCTGAATTGGCCAAAAAAATACAAAAAAATAATAATAATCATCATCATTTTAATTCAAAAAATAGCCATAAAATGTTCAAAAACAAAAGAAGAAAGGCAAAAAAATTACATAAAATGTCTTTGGAATTGGTAAAAATAAAAAATAAAAATAATAATAATAATAATAATAATAATTTAAATTCAAAAAATAGCCATAAAATGTTCAAAAACAAAAGAAGAAAGGCAGAAAATTACATAAAATGTCTTTGGAATTGGCAAAAAATAAATAAATAATAAAAAAAAATCTGTATCGGGAGCCAAAAAACGGTATCGGAACAACACTACATTTTTCGGACACATTAGTTGCCTCCATATGATTTTTAATGCCAGATTGTTGTTTTTTTCATATAGCAATATGAGAACAAGATAAATCATTTCAAAAAGCCTGCCTGACCTGTTTTCTTTCAGCATTTTCATCACTTTTGAAGGGATTTCCCAGCTCTTGGTAATGTCACTCTTGTGCCATATTTTGACTGTCTTGACGGTTTTCCTTGCTTGGAAATTCTTGTGCACTTTTCTCCTGTCTGATAGTGTACCTTTGAACATTGACATCTCCCTGATGCCGCGGAAGTTTTCCGTCACCCGTTGCTTAGGCTGTGGCATTGGAAATGTCAAGAAAAAAAAAAAGCTCGGAAAACAGCTGAACTTTTCTGGCAACTTTTTAATGGTGGAAGTTTTGTGTGCTGACTACACGAGTTCGCTTGTGATTGCTTAAGTCTGAGCTCAATGCCACATAACCCATTCGTGCAACCACAATATCTTCGTTTTTCTTTTTCTTTTTTTCGACATCTTCTCACTTTTAATTGAGGTGTAGAGGTTATAGATCACATTAATTGTGAGAAAAGTTTCGAAATTAATTACTTGATTCTTAACTTTTCTATTCACAAAAGCCTGACATTTAAACAGGGCTGTGTAGACTTTTTATGTTCACTTTTTTTTTATTTTGAACATACCGTATTTTCTGCACGATAAGGCGCACCTTCAATGAATGACATTTTTCAAACTTTTCCATATATAAGTTGCTACAGTAGAGGCTGGGGTTACATTATGCATCCATTAGATGGTGCTGCGCTAAAGGGAATGTCAACAAAACAGTCAGATAGGTCAGTCAAACTTGATTAATAGATTACAAACCAGCTTTCTGACAACTCCATTCACTCCCAAAATGAATAAACAGCTGTTGTATTATTTTCTCTGAGGTAAAGTATTAGCATTAGCTAGCGATCCAAGATGGCGGGATCTTCCGCGCATGCTCGTCACCGATCGTGCAGGGTCACCGACATGGAGACCTGTTGCAGTTCAATATTGATCCATATATAAGGCGCACTGGATTATAAGGCGCATGGTCATCTTTTGAAAAAATGGAAGGCTTTTAGGTGCGCCTTATAGTGCGGAAAATACGGTACCAAAAAAATAGGTTTGTTTCAGACAAAATGTGCTTGTTTTGTGGAATATTTGACCCAACTTTTTGGTTTAAATTGATAACCCAAAAACTTGGGTCAAATTGACCCAAGTGGTCTCTTTCAGACCCATTATGAGGTTATTTTTGACCACCATCAATTTTCTCAACAATCAATTCTGTATAACGTCAGAATTGTCACCACTCAATGAATCCATAAGAAATGTGTTATGCCGCCCATCCGCACCCCTCACACCTTTCCGCTCGCTTGGCTACCTTTCATTCATCTCCTCATTATTTCTTATCTGGCTCTCGTGTTGTGTTATCTTGTCGAGTTTTGAGGATTTACGTCGTCGACTCCCCGCAACTTTATCACGCCCGCCCGGCTCCCCCTCTCTAATAGTTCTCCAGGGTTATCCTCCCTCGTTTTGATACGGGCTGGCACGAGCAGACGCCGCCACATGCGCTCGCGTCTTTTCGTCGCGGTGAAGCTGTTATTGATAGCGACTGCAGCGATCGGAGGTTTCTCGCTTATCGGTCCGTCTTCATTACGGCCCGCCCTCTCGTCGGCCTCTCCATCTTCTGTCTTCCTGCGTTTTTTTTTTTCCTTCTTGCTCTGCTCATAAGTCTCTTTTAATGTCTTCCCGGTCCCCGCGCTCTCACTTAGCAGCATGTTTTCCTCGGTGCCCCCCTCTCAGCTTCTTTCACACGCTTGTGATTTTTCAATATTTTATCATTCCCTGATTCCTCCTCCTCCTCCTCGTAATTCTCTCCATTATGTTTACATTTTTCTTCAAGCAGCTTCTCCGTCGGCGTTTCCATGAATAATAAGCGTACGGTGTTGCGTTTGCCGTGATAGCGGTGTTACCGCCACTGACACGCCGGTAAATCTTATTCTTTTGTTTTTCGGCTGCAAATACTTTGCTTTACCCGCGAGCCCACCCGAGGCGGCACTCTGCGCGCCCGATGCCCGCGTGCCACTCTCGGTGCTTTCCGACCGCCTGTTTTGCAAACACGCTCGCCGCCCAGGCGCAGGGTCGCAACGGGCGGCGAGCGGCGAGTCTTCCGGCCGTGCGCTGGAACGGAAAATGATTTCACCAGAGCCTTTTAATTCGTCACGCTCGTTTCGTTTCGAGATGCTCGAGGTCAAGCTCGTTGTTGACGTCCCCGCAAAAGCAAACCTGTGTACTGACGAAGACACGCAAACAGCTGCGGGTTTTTTTTTCTTCAGTCAAATCCCATTCTAGCTAGCTTTTTTTTTTTCTCCAGTGTTGTCTTTCCATCTCTCTCAACTCATTTACTCCCAATAACGTGTAAATATGTTTTCTTTTAAATGTTAGTGTCCCAAAGACGTATTTATGCGTTTTTTTGTTGTTGTTTTTTATGCTAGCTAGAGCATACATAAGGCTTTGATGCAGCCTCTCAACTGCAAACAACGGTTGCAGAAATGGTAGTTATTACACAAACGGCCAGCAGGTGGCAGCAGAGCAAAGGACCATGTAGGACCATGTATGTAAAAAAGCTCAATTACTTACAATTTTAAATAGATTTGTGAAAATTTATGAAACTTAGCTGTCTTCTAATGCTAATTGCTGCAAAACGGAAACAGATAGAAACATACTTTTTTTCCTGATGAAAGAAGAGACTTTAATCTTTCTTTTGATTGGTTCCATGCTTTTATAGCAATTGAACACAATATTCTGTGGGCCTTGCAAAATCAGTCAAAATCCAGTAAAACAGCCGGGGAGCGAACGGGATTGCGAAATGTGAAAATGGCGGCGAGTGAATGAGTTAAAGGGGATGTTATGAATGAAATTGTACTTTTTCATATCTTGTCAACAAATATTTCACCTTTGATTACTTACCCATTTCTGAAAATGTGAGTACAAGTAAGCCTAAAAATTAGGGCTGGGAATTTTTGACGTTATTGGAAGCAAATGAGTTAAAAAATTAGTCGAAAATAAACAATTTATTTACACGTTTTTATTTTTTTAGATAAAATACTCTACAAATGAATGAATGAATGAATGATTTAGATAAAAGAAGATAATAAAACGTGATAAAAATGTCAGTCTAAATTTGTAAGTTGCCAGAAAAAGAGAGACGAAGAAAGGTAGATGAATAAGTTTTAAAAAAAAATTTTACCGAAAAATAGTTATTACACAAACGGCCAGCAGGTGGCAGCAGAGCAAAGGAGATCAACCAGGGCCATGTAGAAAAAAAAAAGCTCAATTACTTACAATTTGAAATAGATTTGTGAAAACTGATGAAACTTAGCTCTCTTCTAATGTTAATGGCTGCAAAACGGAAACAGATAGAAACATACTTGTTTTTTTCCTGATGAAAGAAGAAACTTTAATCTTCCTTTTGATAGGTTCCATGTTTTTATAGCAATCGAACACAATATTCTGTGGGCCTTGCAAAATCAGTCAAAACCCAGTAAAACAGCCGGGAGCGAACGGGACTGCGAAATGTGAAAATGGCGGCGAGTGAATGAGTTAAGCATGTTTTTTTGTGTGCCCTGCTTCTGCTGCAGCTGTAATTGAAGTCGTGAGTTAGTGCTAGCTGCAGTGATGCACAGCAGTAGCTAAGCAAGCAGAGCAGAGCGGGTCGAGCCTCGGCCAGCTCGGATGACCGCTTTCCTCTTAACGAGCGCACGTTTTATGCTTATCGGAAGAAGCCTTTCCTACGCAAACACGCCCGCGGTTCAGTTTGATGAGTCTCTTTTTTGCTCTCTGCATCTTGAGGCCCATTCATCTCTCGTGCATCGGCTTCCCATCAGGCCAAAATCGCATTCCAGCGCTCGCTCTGGTGCTGCTGAATTTCTGAGACCGCGAACAAAAACCGGACAAAAGATACGAGAGTCCGCTGCAAATGATTTATTGCAAATGGGGGATTGTAGTTTCTTTCTTTTCTTCCCAACTCAAGTGGTATTTTTTCACGCCTATGCAGAATGATAGATGAGAAGGTCCGACTGCATGTGGGGGTCTTCGCTCTGCCATGCTACTGTCGTACAATATTTCCAAGTTAGGAAGCGTGTGCTGCCATGTCGGCCTCGCTGCCTACAAATATTTCCTGTATTTATGACGTTACTACTGTGTCAGCATAGGTGAGCGCAATCTGATTCATATACAAATTCAGTTTAGGCGTTAAAGGAATGGAACTCGTTGGTAAAACCACCCAAGTTAATAACTACAACAAACCGAAAACAAATGATAATGTTGTAAAGCGTGCTTTATGATTTCATGAAAATTTCCACTTTTCATTGTTTTTCACCGGGATAATTGGCATGTGTTGAATTTGACCGGCGCTTTGTACAACAAATGAAAGTTGAAGTGCACCCGTTTATTACCACGACTGGTACACAACGACGCAGACTTCGCCCCACTCGATCGCGGGTGTGGAGAAAAAAAAAAAAAAAGGAAGGTTTTATGTGTGCATTGTCATCCATCCATCCATTTTCTTAATTGCTTATTCCTCACAAGGGTCGTTTGGGGTGCTGGAGCCTATCCCGGCTGGTTGATGATTTGTTATATATTCAAGTATTTAATTATTTTTAGACTTAGACTTAGACTTAGACTTTATTGATCCCTTTGGGATGGCTCCCTCTGGGAAATTTACATTTCCAGCAGCAATGAAAACAGATAATAAAATAAAAAATAATTCAATCAATCAATAAATAAGGTTATTACACCAGAGATTGAATTAATAATAATATTAAAATGAAAACGTAGAACGTAGGTCAGCTTTTTACGTACCTCAATTCCTGAGCGTTCCAATAAGGTGCTAATTTTAGCTCACCTGTATCACTTTGTGCTCCCAAACCCGGAGACGAGGTCGGTGTGCATGGGTTCGATTTGCACCCAAAAAAAAGAATAAATAAAAGGTTGGGCTCATAACATTGTTATTTATGAATTCAAAAGATGTTGTTTTTTTGTTTCATTTTCTACCCATACAGAGGAGGCATACGTAAAGTACGTTTCAGAATTCTTGCCAAGAAAATTTTGCTTACCCCATTAGCAGATTTTTTTTGCTTAAAAAGTCAAAATTGTCTAAATTTGAGGAAATGTTTGCTTGTTTTTCGTATGGCTTTTCTGCAGTGTTTGGCGTACATGTGTCGACCCTCGTAATTAGCTTTGAGATGTTTGGGGTGCTGACAAGTTTTTATCCCTCTGACACAATGGGATCATCGATGTATTGTTGTCATTAGCATAGAAATTAGTCTCCCGATTCATCAGGGAGTTTAAACATGGCTGTTGAACATCACTCGTGTTGCCCTCCCAGCGGTGTGGGGTGGCCAGTTTAATGCCTTTTGGAATGAAGCGGCTTTGGTGAGGGGCAGCCAGCCAAAGGAAGATGTTGCGCAGAGGATCAAGTCATGTCTAAGCCTTCGGGGGGGGTCCCGGACATGGATTAACCCCAGCCCGTGCTAATGCTAACGCTAAAGGAAGAGCAGGCTGCCTTTAAGACTCCGTAAGTCCTCTGGAGCGGAGCTGGCGAGGCCGTCTGCTGCTTTCCAAAATCCTTGCAACCCCCCCGCGCACCCCCCCACCGGGACACGTTATCGTCGCCTTCTCTCTTTTACATCTCTCTCATCTGCTCCACCTTCCTAACGCGAAAGCCACGTCACTGCGCGCTCGAAGGTGAGGAAGGAAATCGGCGTGACGGGACGGAACCATCTTAAGTCGACAAACGGGTCGAAACCGTACGGCGGAACTGCCGATCTCGAAAGCGCTGAAGCTGGTGAAATTGACCAAAATTTACAGGAAGAATATGCCTTAAAAATGTACACGGACTCGAGAGCTTCTGTCCAGCTCCTGCTTGAGGCTGCAGACTGATATGTTGTGGTACGTGAGGGCTGAAGTCAGGGATTCCGGTATTTTACTGCACTGTAGGAATGAGCAAAGACAGCCTTGGGTTGTGTTTTTCTCGATGGTTTCTGTGCATCCATGTCAGTCAGGGGTGTCTAAACTACAGCCTAGGGGCTATTTGCGGTCCGCCGTCCATTTTTTTTAGTGGCCCGCGACATATGCTAAAAATGCCATTTGACTCAGTTCAAATAAAATAAAAACAAAAATGTTTGGAGATGGTCAAAGTAAGAAGGGAGGGTGTCGAAAAAAAACAGGTGCCAATAAAGGTTATTTTAGTTAACTAAAACTAACAAAATAACTAAAAATAAAATTCAAAAAACTATTTTATTAACAAAATAAAATAGAAATGTTTTTTAAAAAAATGAAAACCGACTGAAACTACATTTTATGTTTGCAAAACTAACTGGAATTATAGTAAAAATGTCCTTTTAGTCTTTGGTGTGATTTTTAGTAGATGTATTTTGATATCAACCAGAATAATAACGTTTGAAGTGACGTCATCTAGCAGCAGCCAATAGAAAAGCACCTTCAGATAAGGTCGCTCCCATGGTGTTTTTTTAAATATTGCGCACAAGTAATACACATTTTTTTAAACTAAAACTAATACTAAAACTAAGACTAAACTAAAACTAAGCATTTATTTAATAACTAAAACTAATTTAAAAAAAAAAACCCTAACAGAACCACCCTCAAAACTAAATAAAATTAACTAAATTTAAAAAACAAAGTAAAAACTAAAATGAAAATTCCAAAACTATAATAAACTTACTGCCATATTACAAATAAATTGGTTTATATCCTGTAGCATTTTCTAAATATGCAAAAGCACAAATAAATTATTTGTACAATTTTTCGGACTAAACACAATTTCTCTTCATAACATGATGTGGCCCTTGCGTCCTTCTGATTTTCTGTATGTGGCCCTCCAATGAAAAAGTTTGCACACCCCTGATGTAAGTGCAGTGTGCACACACCAGCTACACTTGAGATACGATCAATTCAGCCAGCGGCGGCTTTGCACAAGCACAATCGACGTTAAAAATGTTATCACCGTTATCAGTAAACGCTTCCATCCCTGTACACACCGTGCTATTTTTTTCCCAAGCATCTCCAGGTACAAGTGCTGCACATTGAATCTGAGTGACGTTTCTTCTTTGCAAAGGTTTCCATTTTCATTTTGTTGCACAGGAGCACAAGCAACATCTGAAAAAGCGAACTGTGCCGCGAGTTCCCTCAATGCATCCCTGACAATAACTTGAGCGAGAAACTCACAACAGATTTAAAGTTGGCCTTGAACTTTACTTTGACAAGCTGCCATACATTTCATCGGCTGCCGCGGTTTCCAGGGCAACCTCTGGCGAACACCACGGCATGGCCAAGATAACTTAAATAGGACCACGGGGATTTGATCTTCCACTGAGAAAAAGCACAGCAACGATGAAGCAAAAATGTAATTAAAAATGTGATTGTTGCTCTGCGAATTGTATTAAAATGTGTCATAGGGCCAAAAATGGAGATCTAATGATATGGAGCGTATCGCATTTGTGCCTCCTGCAGTTACAACAGCCCCACTTACCTCAGCACTTTTCCTGGGCACCTTCTGTCATTACGGTGTACACAGGCGCGCACAAATCCGCACATTTGCAGCATCTAATTGGCTCGTTGAACCCTCATTTCAACCCTGTCCCATGTGTGGCCAATTTGTATACTTTAACTCATTCACTGGCAGCCATTTTCACATTTCGCAATCCCGTTCACTCCCGGCTATTTTACTGAATTTTGACTGATTTTGCAAGGCCCACAGAATATTGTGTTCAGTTGCTAGAAAAGCATGGGACCAAAAGAAAGAAAGATTCAAGTCTCTTCTTTCATCAGAAAAAGTATGTTTCTATCTGTTTCCGTTTTGCAGCAATTAGCATTAGAAGAGAGCTAAGTTTCATCAGTTTTCACAAATCTATTTCAAATTGTAATTGAGCTTTTTTTCAACATGGCCCTGGTTGATCTCCTTTGCTCTGCTGCCACCTGCTGGCCGTTTGTGTAATAACTACCATTTCTGCAACTGTTCCTTGCAGTTGAGAGGCTGCATCAAAGCCTTCTGTATGCTCTAGCATAAAAAAACAAACAAACGTGTAAATACGTCTTTGGGACACTTAAAACATAGAAAAAAACGTATTTACACGTTATTGGGAGCAAATGATTTAATGGCAGCTAAAATGGTCTCCCACTTATTTTTTGTGTTGTTTTTTTGCACAAACGCACCAGCTCGTTTTTGATAAGGAAGCAGGATAGCAAAATTGAACCCCCAAACCGCAAAAGCAGCACTACACAAGTCATGTTTTGTTTTGTTTTTTGTTTTTTTAGGCTGCACAACACCAGTGGGAGTCAGTGGGGAGTGGGTGAGGATAACCATCACTCATGAAAAATGTTCGCCATACTTCAAAGAAGCAGCAAAACTGGAAGGGGGCAAATGTTGGGAAGGAAGTCGAGGATGCAGCCCGACTCTTCAAATGCGGACGGACTGGAACTCGTTTTTCCAAATCCCCGTCTTCGCACCGCGCGGAGCCTTTTAATACCTGATAGGCTTATCTCCCGTTTTCCCCCCTTCGTCAAAAACACTTTTGAGCAGCCATCACCTTCACTCTCCCGGCTGTTACGTTGATTTATGCGTCTCCTGATCAAGTTGTCTAATCACCTGACAGCAGCTCCATGAATATTCCACAAGCCTCACCTGTGCTCATGAATATGGATGGCCCCTAAAGTGCTCTTCCAGAGGTGCCCACAGGTCTCCCTTGAACATTTCGCCTCTTATTTAGATATACTCGCCTAATATGTGCTTAACGACCGCCGAGATGCAAAAACTTTCCAGCGGGCCGCCCAAGCAAATGAGAGGGCGAAGTGGGTGAACGTTTTATTTCCGCAGCGCAGCCGATGAGAGGAGAGCAGAGGTGTTGGTAATCACTTCTGCCGCAGATTGATGCGTTCCTCAAATAAATCTGCGATTTCGAAGAGGTGCGAACGATCAACCGCGATGCAGCTGCAGAATGCTGTTAACTGAGATTCACCAAAGCTGGCATGAGCGTGTTTATTTTTGTCATTAACTCATTAGCTCCCAAAAACGTATAATTAATTACGTCATATTTTAAGCGAGCAGTGACGGGAGTCGGAGTCGGAGGCGGAGCCAAAGGCTGGCGTTTGATTGACATCAGCTTCTGAGGTCTTAACAGCAACTCCCCACTCAGCTAGAAGCTAACAGGCTAACTCCCCTTTTCCACATAACAAAACCTTCCCACCCGGAACGTTCCGTGGGTGAATTATGTTCCCATCACTACAAGTTATTCATATAAGTCTAGCATAAAGAACATGCTAACAAGTTTAGCAAACTATCAGTTTCACTCCAAATGACTAAATCCAATGAAATCTTCATCCTCGTTGTCACTTTTAAACAACTCCCCCAACTCGGGAGGTAGACGATGCAATGTTGAACTTATCAACACAGGCCTAGCGCGCCCTCTTGCGGTTTAGTGTGAAAATAACATGTGAAATGATATAATCATGTGTTCATTTCACACATAAGTCGCACCCCCGGCCAAACTATGTAAAAAAACTGCGACTTGTAATCCGAAAAATGCGGCAGCTTAAACTGCCGCTATGCCTTTTTAGCTCTTTTTAGCTCCTGCGATGGCCTGGAGATCCTCATTGTTAGCATTCCTTGTCCCACGGTGTCCTATTTTGAATTGGAGAAGCGACTCGCCCAAAACCGAGCGGCGTGCCGTCAAGTTTCAAAGCAAGCAAGCGTTTTGTGGGAAAGTATCGCATCGTGTGTGATCCCGCTAACTAAACGACAAAACCAACCTAGATGGGAACACAAGCCCCACTGGCGTCGGTAATACAAAACGGGTGAACGCAAGAAAACTGGCGCTTGAAGTTTGAATGCCGACTTAAAGCGGAACAGAGGAAATGTTGACGATCCCATTCCGATGACATCCCCCGGAGGCTCATTAAGGGAAAGCCGCCGGTGCAAGCGCCATGTCGACGACGAGCCTGCCTTGTTACTTTGTGATTGAACCGGCTCCCTTCTCTCTATCCGCCCCAATTCTCCACCATGTAGCCGTCCTAATCAATGGCGCGGATTTTCTGGAATGAATATCTTCGGTGTGTTTCCTCGTGCAACATTAAGCGCCACGCGGAAGCGCGCCGCTCTCTGTGGGAAACGAACACGTGAGGACGTGACTGGCTGCTCTGTGACGTCGCCGCTCGCTTCATGCGGCGTTTCACTGCCAGACTGTTCTGGTGGGAGATGTTGAAGATTGTTTTGCAATAGAAAGAAGGCACTTTTTTTTTTTTTTTTGCTTTATTGCGCCTTTTGTTCATCCGCCTCGTTTGTGTCTCCTCTGTCCCGCCTCTGCCTGAGCAAACGCTTAATTATAACAACTTGTAATAGCTTCTTAATAGGGCTCGAATAATTAGCATATTTTATCTTTTTGAAAGACATTTCTGTAAACACTGATGTACAGCTCACGACTTTCAATCCCCCTTTTTTCTCCTGGCCACGGATTCAAACTTGAAATGAGAGCATTTTTTTTTATTTTTTTTTTTCCTTCCCCCTCCAGTGCCAACCCAATCTTACATGGCTCTCATTTTGAGGTAATTCTTCTCCAAAAGAAACGATTGCCAGGATTCTTCAGGGTCATTTTTGTGGCATAGCATCCATGTGTCCTATCTGGAACACGTGGATGCATAATAGCAATGATGACTAATGCAGGATCTCATCCATGTCCTTAACTCATTTGCTCCCAATAACGTATAAATACGTTTTTTTTAAATGTTCTAAGTGTCCCAAAGACGTATTTATACGTTGTTGTTGTTTTTGTTTGTTTTTTATGCTAGAGCATACAGAAGGCTTTGATGCAGCCTCTCAACTGCAAAGAACGGGTGCAGAAATGGTAGTTATTATACAAACGGCCAGCAGGTGGCAGCAGAGCAAAGGAGAAACAGAAATATACTTTTTTTTCCTGATGAAAGAAGAGACTTTAATCTTTCTTTTGGTAGGTTCCATGTTTTTATAGCAAAAGAACACAATATTCTGTGGGCCTTGCAAAATCTGTCAAAATTCAGTAAAACAGCCGTGAGCGAACGGGATTGCGAAATGTGAAAATGGCGGCCAGTGAATGAGTTTTAATTAGCACTTATTGTCAGGTTGAATATGTTGCTTAACCCATTCACTGCCGTGGACGTTCGTTTGTATTTGTCAACTGGAATCCAAACGATCTGCGAAATTCAGGCTAGTAAAGCACTGCAATGACAGATTCCTTTTAGATGGCAGCAAAAAAAAAAAGAAGCTAAAGATTAGAGAGTGAAACTTAACTTATCAAATCCTTTATATAATGAATATGTGTACCAAAAAAATAAATAAAAACTCACCTTTTACAATGTGAGTGATGTTCAAAAGTGCTGTCGGAGGTTTGGATTGAACAACGGTTTTATTATTATTGTGGTTGTAATTTGCATTGCGGTGCAGAATCGTACTGAAGCTAAATCGGGTAACAATAATATTAGTGCCTCCAACGGTAGTAATTATACTTATTAAAGTCATTAGTCTCAGCTGTGATGATTGGCTAATTGCATCAACTACTTCACGTTATTATCTTTGCATTAATGCAAGATAAAAAAATAAAAATAAAAAAAAATGCAATGGGAGAGAAAGTAGGTAAGAGTTGTACAGAGTAAGTGAAATTATTCTTTATTTTTTTTTCTTATCAAATAACCACGGCAGGTAATTTAACCAACCAATCAACCAAATGTGTTAGTCAAACAATTCGGGTAAACTGAAGGCTTAGAAAGGTTTGACTGAAATTGATTGTGTAATCTTTCAATGGATACATGACTTAATAGTGTATCCAATATTTCTGCCGTTTTGTGTCAAACCTTTTTAAGCATTCTCTATCTTCCACTAGTTTCCAATGATTGAATTAGCTGCATGGTTATCTGGAAAAAAAAATGGATGAAGAAGACCAATCATGAAGAACTCAGAGTACCAAAATACCTCCTTTAAGTCCAAGGGCAAAGTAAGAGACATGAATTAACATTCCTTCTTATGAGTATCCACTGAATTGAGGTTCTAAGAAATCTATCCAGGGCGAGAGAGCATTCGGTCCACGTGCTGGCTTGTCAGTGGTCCATAATGATGGCTGTTGTTTTGTGCCCCCTAGTGGAGCTAAACCGCACCGGCAGCTATGCACGCACACACACACACACACCACATTGATCAATACGTCTACTCAGCGGCTCAATAATATTGGCCAATCATTTGGAGCGTGCTCTAACAAGTATTTAACTTTAATACCGTATTGATGACGGCCACACAAAGCACAATGTTGATTTTCTTGTGCTTTGTGTTCATTTTATTCACATGCGCCCGTTCTGATCCGATTTTTTTTTTTTTGACTGACAGACGCCGCCGGAGGTTCTCATTTGAACGATATGCATCACGCGTTACCTGGAGCGCACTCCATCCCGCCGCTAATGTGACTGCGACCAATCACGTCACAACAACACTGACGCGGTCGCCTCCCCTCCCTGTGAAGGTCGGACATTTTGACAGGCGGGCCGGCCTCCCTCCTTGTCGAATGGCGCCTCGCGGTCCTTCTCTTCCCGTATCGACACCCTCGCACTCGTGCTGCCTTTTGTCGCCATATATTTAGGGGTGTGAATTGCCTCGTACCTGACGATTCGATTCGTATCACGATTCACAGGTCACGATTCGATTCGATACCGATTAATCCCGATACGAATTTATAAGTCGATTGTTGCGATTTTTTTTTCATTCAAATTTAGAAAATACTAATCAGTAAGCTTGTAGAGTGTAAGATTTATATGAAAATGTATTATTTATTTATCTGAAATTTCAGTCTTATAGAGGTTGTAATCTGTTTCATGTTTGAACAGCATTAAAATAAAATATTAAGGCTTAATGTTCCGTTCATATAACATTCTTCCATGCTCAAGGTGTGAATCCGAACCCGAAGTCAGACGTTTTGTTGAATATTTTTCCATTAAAAATGGAAGTTTAAAAAAAAAAAAGGCAATGATGATAAGACGTTGAATCAGTAAGACTACCGAATGAACAATTCTGAGCTCTTAAAAAAAAAAAAAAAAAATCTATTTTTTTTTTAATCGATTCGAGAATCGCGCGATGTAGTATCGCGATATATCGCCGAATCGATTTTTTTAACACTCCTAATATATATATATATATATATATATATATATATATTTTTTTTTTAATTTTATTTATATTTATGTATCTTATTTATGATCTGTCACTTATATGAACTCAACCGCTCATTTTCACATGAATCTAACGTGTCGTCAAGTGGAATGTTTGAGGAAGCCGCAGTTAAGAGTAGATCACCTAAATTCAATCTCGTGTTTTTTCCCCACAGAGAGCAAGTTGCGCGTGCAAAAGAACAACCAGTCTCTGCTCAAGCTGGAGGACAGTCGAGTCCGGGTCAATTGCTCCATCGCCTCGCAGACCAGCCCGGACTCGCGCTACGCCGTGCTGTGGTACGTGCGGCGCGCCGCCGCCGGCTCGGAGGCCGACGAGCTCCTGCTGCGGATCGAGCAGTCGGGGGCGCTGAAGTACGGCACGTACGCCGACGAGGAGCGGCTGCGGCGCCGCGTGCAGGCCGAGCGGCTTTCGGCCCACCTCTACGCGCTGACCCTGAACAGGGCGGAGAGCGCCGACTCGGGAACGTACTACTGCCTGGTGGAGGAGTGGCTGAGCGACCCCGATGGAGTCGGCTACCGCCTCTCGCGGGACTCGTCCGGCTTCACCGAGGTTCTGGTTCGACGGCCAGGTCAGTGTTTGCAACGAGGTGCCAGCAGGAAGCAGCTGTCACGTTGGCCTCGCATGCGCGCCCTTTTTACATTGATTATTATGATTAGATTCTTTGCTATTCCGTGGGGGGTTATGTCTGATTCAAAGTCTTTGTGGATATTTTTGTGCACACAGAACGCAAGTCATAGTTTTATTCGGTTCAAATGGAATGAATTATACTGATTATTTGAGTGCATTTATTTTCTAACAATACTCGAGATGACAAAAGTTGTTTTTTTTTTACAAAATACAATAATTAACTTATTTACTCCCAATAACGTATAAATCCGTTTTTTTAATGTTCTCTGTGTCCCAAAGACGTATTTATACGTTTTGTTTTTTATGCTAGAGCATACAGAAGGCTTTGACGCAGCCTCTCAACTGCAAAGAACGGTTGCAGAAATGGTAGTTATTACACAAACGGCCAGCAGGTGGCAGCAGAGCAAAGGAGATCAACCAGGGCCGTGTAGAAAAAAAAAGCTCAATTACTTACAATTTGAAATAGATTTGTGAAAACTGATGAAACTTAGCTCTCTTCTAATGCTAATTGCTGCAAAATGGAAACAGATAGAAACATACTTTTTTTTTTCCTGATGAAAGAAGAAACTTTAATCTTCCTTTTGATAGGTTCCATGCTTTTATAGTAATAGAACACAATATTCTGTGGGCCTTGCAAAATCAGTCAAAATCCAGTAAAACAGCCGAGAGTGAATGAGTTAAAAATATCTTTTAGTGATTTTTTTTTTTTATTATTTGTCAAAATGTACTACTGGTATCAGCAGTTGGTATCGGTATCGGTCTGAAAAATCGAACATCCCTAATTAATACTGTTGGGCAAGCAGGTTTGCATGCTGGGTCAATTAGGGACCTGCTACAGCGGCTTTGAGAAGCCAATATCCATTTGGTTTCATCCTTCAATTGGAAGATTTACTTTCACTTTACGTGTTGTCTAGACAGGATCCTTATTTTTTTTTTTTAACTGATGTGTTGCTTTGTTGTGTAGCGTGTACACGGTGAGGCAGCACGTCCAAAAATTGTCTTCCTCCCGACCCCTGCTGGCCACCTTTCGGTCCAATTTGGACCTCCTTGCCATGCACGGTATGAAAAAGCCGTCTCATTTCCGGTGCTCTTGCCGGTGCGCTAATGGCCCGCCGGCCACGAGCGCCGATAACAAGCGGCTCAATATCCCGACAGCCGTCAAATCCGCTGGCAGCGAAATGGTTTGAAGCCACGACAGCTGTCAGCCGCCACACGGAAGCTTTCTCTCATCGGGTCACTTCTTCCCAAGAAGCATCCGGAAAAGCACTCAAAGGCATCGCACGCCTTGCCAACCCCCAAAAGTAAGATGGCGTCCCTCAGGACAATCCACGAGGGGGGGAAACTTTACTGGCAAATTTCTTTGCTTATTACCAACAAAAAAAACCTCCAAATAACCTCTGGCGTCTCCAAATAAATAAAGTTGTTCAAACAACTCGTTTTCTTGTATGAATAAATTGCAAAGATTTTTTTTATTTGTCCTCTAAGAACTTTTATTTGGAGGTGTCCTGTTTATAACGTGGAGTGCAATCATCAATGCAGCATTAGCTGAAGAACGTGAAGACGTGAGGCGGCAAACGTGATTTATGAGAAGTCGACTAATTTGGGCTCTCGCAGCGACACGCGTCCAATCCGATGGGAATACATTATTGAATACACAAACATATGTTTGCTGAATATGTGTTTGCTTTCATGATGGGGATGTCATTTTTTGCCCGTTAGTCAATATTTGGTCTTTAGATTAACTCTTTTACTGCCACACGTTATTAAAAAAATAAAAAATAAAACAATGCCAGCGGATTTCGAGCATTTTAACTCATTTTTCGAAGCAAACAGAATATTGTGTTTTTTTGCTACATATACAACATGTGTACCACATGAAAGATCGCATTCCATTCTTTCATTAGAAAAAAAAAGTGTGTTTCTACCTTATTGCGTTCTTTAGTAAACACCATTTGAAAATGGGTCATTTGAGTGACATTGAGCCAAAATTGAAAAGAAAAGATCCATTTTCTCCACAACAGTGACTTCGATACGAATATTTTTTGTTTAGTGACGCTCCGTCAAATTAGGTTTAATGTTACAAAGGCTTTGATTGTTCACGTCAGCCTCGAAAACGTTCCATTTCATGTTTCATTGTAATTCGCAGCTCTAGTTAGGGCCCGAGCAGCTACCGCTGCCATCTGCTGGTCATAGTTAGTGGGTGTTTTTGATTTCACAACTCATTGACCCGGCTGCGCTGCACTTGGACGTTGCACTGACCACTGATATATTAAAAAAAAAAAAAAGGAAAAAAAAAAAGTAGTTGACGTCACGCAACGTTTATGGCGGCATACATCGTGATTTTACTAAACGTTATTAAACGTTTTTGGCGGTCAAAGAGTTAATAAAATCTATACTTTATTCATCATTGGAGGGAAAATTTCTCAGTTCTCACACATGAAGTCATGATGAACATGATGGATTTGCACATGTTAAGCTACAGCTACTTCGCAAGAAGTTCCTTGTTCCTGTTTTGTGGTGTTGTAATTGCTGGCGCTCTTGTTGTGGTTTCTTTCGAACTATTCGGTTTCCCAATTCTGCCACACTACAGTTGGTTGCACTTTCTTATTGTGACATGTTCCTTCATGTCAAGTGAAATTAGTTTGCATCATATCTGGCACATCTCGAGTTATTATTATTAGCCACATTTCTAACACTATAGCATGCGGCTTGCGAGCTAGCTAGCTAGCTAGCCTACACCCCAAAAATGTGTACTCCCTGGTTTCTACAATTTACACATCAGCTCAGTGTCATTATTTAAATTCCCAAAAAATGAATCGATTAATTGACAAGTCATCGATTATCAAATTTATCATTTGGAGCCTTTTTTTTTTTCTTTTTTTTTGTCCAAATCCTCTGACTTTAGCATATCAACAGTAATTGTTCACTGATTTATGTAGTCGTTCATAAAAGAAGACTGACTATATTCTAATCAATATATACATTTGCAACCTGAAGCTTTTTTTTAGTGGGTATATTTTTACAGTTCAAGCATGACGCAGTTTGCAGGACATTACAGACCAGAGATGACGATTTTCAAGCGCCATTTTATGTACCTGGAATTATTTGTATACAACTCAACTCAACTTTATTTATTTATTTATTTGGTTATTACAAGCAATAACAAAGTACATTTTCTGTAATATATGTCCACCATCCTAATTGTTGCATCGGCACAATATTCGAACAAGTTGACAACCGATCATTTGTATCGCTACAGAGGCCCGACTACAGGTGGAGGAGGCGGAGTCAAACGTGACGGTAGCAGAATCCGGTTCGATCCGGCTGGGCTGCAGCATCCCTTCCCAGTCATCCCGAGACTCGCGCTTCTCCGTGTCCTGGTATGTGGAGCGCCCCGACGACGACGACGACGACGACGACGACGACGACCTGCCGGCGGCTGGTGAAGAAGAGCGCGAGTGCGTGTTCTCCATCGGCCACGACGCCATCTTCGGGAACGGCAACTGCAGTCCCAGAGAGGAGGCGGGGCCCAACTCCCGCCTGCAGTTCGAGAGGAGCGCCTCGGACCAGTACAGCCTGACCATTCAGGGAGCCCGGCCGACCGACAGGGGGCGCTACTACTGCCACGTGGAGGAGTGGCTGCTCAACCCTCGCAACGTTTGGTACCGCCTGGCCACCAACAACTCGGGCGTCGTCACCGTCAGCGTGCTGCCGCAAGGTGAGCGCTTCACGTTTTTAATACAAATGAAATGAATGTGAGCGGAGCGCTTCCACTTAACTGTTACAAAGTTTTGCTTTTTTAGTTTCATCAGAATCCCGTGCCGTAAAATAGCCAAAAGTGCCATCCAGGGTGGGTCAGTGCACCGAAGATTATTGGAGTCAAACTAAAACCAAATAAGTATAACTAAAATTCCAAAAAGATTTTTGTTTACGAAATAAAATAAAAACAAAACAAAAAAACTAACTGAAACTACATTTTACATTTCTAAAACTAAAACGAGTTATAACTAGAGAATTAAAAATATTAATAAAAATAAAATAAAATACATGAGTCTCAGGGATTGATTTTAAATGTGATTTAAGTATACTGCATTTATTTAAATATTAACCAGAACGAGGACGTTCGAAAGTGATGTCACCTGGCAGCAGCCAATAGAAAAGCTTCCTTCAGTTGACGTCGCTTCCTCGGTGACAATTTTGCACGTTTGTCTTTTGGCTCCAATGGCTCGCTTGCCGGCTTTTTCAGCAAATTCTGCAGAAACGCAAAGCTAGGTAAAAAGTGCATTACCTTTTCTTTGTGTTTTTTATTTTACCATCTTGCGCACAAGTAAATATACATCTTTTTTAAAAACAAAAACTAATACTAAAACTAAGCATGTTTTAAATAAAACTAAAACTAATAAAAACTAGTTTTAAAAAAAACTAACAACAAAAAAAACTAATAGAAAAAAAAAAATCCAAAACTATTAGGGCTGGGAATCTTTGACTGTCTCACGATTCGATTCGATTACGATTTTTGGGTCTCCCATTTGATTCAGAATTGATTCTCGATTCAAACGATTTTGGATTCAAAATGATTTGTGCTTCAGTTTACAGATATGCACAACATTGTCATGATCTATTCCAGTCTGCTTTGCAAGACAAAATGACAAATAGAGACATTAAAGTGTCTTTTTTTTTTTTTTTTGAAACATTTATTAATTTTGTATTTTAAGTGCCTTTTTCCACAAAAACATCATGTGGGCTACAACTGCCTTTTCCCCTTCTTCTTCATTTCTAATTTAAATCAAATCGATTTTTGGACATTAAATTAAAGCCCCTTGCGGGCCTGATCCGGCCCACGGGCCGTATGTTTGACACCGCTGTGCTATAGCGTACAAGTACTACAGTAATGTAGTAATGTTCCACATTTTTTGTTGTAAGAATGAAGACGCTGCGTTTGCGGCGCTCGTTCCGCTTTGCCGACTTCAAACATTATTTGCAGCTCGCGTTGGTTTTTCATCTGCTCTATTCGTGCTCCAAATGTATCGATTGACTTCTAAGGCTTGAGATGTACACGCCAAAGGTTCAATTGACAAAATTCATTCATTTTTTCCATACAGTATTAATAGAAAGACATGAAATTGGACGTCCTTTGATGTTGTTCTGACGCTTTTGTGCCAGCCAAGAGACGCTGAAGAGTCGTCGTTGTTTTATGAACTCGTTTTCACATTTCGCAATCCCGGTCACTCCCGCCTGTTTGA
Organism: Festucalex cinctus; assembly: GCF_051991245.1. Lineage (NCBI taxonomy): Eukaryota > Metazoa > Chordata > Actinopteri > Syngnathiformes > Syngnathidae > Festucalex > Festucalex cinctus. The sequence goes on from NC_135421.1 coordinate 28,315,912, forward strand.
CTGGATTTGGACTCAAATGGATTTTTGACGGATATAGCCGTCAATGGCAGTGAATGAGTTCATGTAATATAAAAAGAGAATTGTTGTACCAACTTAATTGAATTAATGAATGAATGAATCAACACATGATTGAATTAATTGAATAAAAAAAAATATATATCTTAAGTTTAATGAACTCAATTAATGAAACTTAATGACTTTATAATTAATTGAACTTAATATATTAGCAGCGATGTTCCTGTTCATCCTAAATTGATTCAATACTTCTTTTTTTTAGAGTGTACATTATAAAAAAATAAGAAGAAGAAGAAAATCCCCTAAACCTGGTTAATAACAGAGTGACGTTTGTATTCATTTATCACATTGGTTGTAAATTTGGGGTGGGAACTTCTGGCTACCTCACGATACGAAACGATATGCGATACAAGGCTCATGATAACGATTATCTCACGATATGGCGATACCGCGATTATCGATATATTGCTCGGGTAATAAATCCACGATAATCTATGATAAAACGGATCATAAAATAATAATAATAATGTAAATAAATAAATAATAAATAAAATAATAAAATAAATATCAAAAATAATAATAAAAAATAAATAAATCATTTGAATAAAAATTATAATCCACAATATTACAATAAAAATAATACAAATAAATATATGATAATAATAATAATAATACTCATGAGTCTTCTTCGCTTGTCGACTTCTATCGATTTCCTCGCCACTCTTATGAGGCACTCCCCCTAGTGGCACGCCAAGTAATTGCTAAATAAGTCACAAACAATGGAGCCGTTATCGTGGCTGTATATTAACTACAGATATCGCGATACTTGCGTCGACGTATCGATAATCTATCGGGAGACAAAATATCACAATTTATCCCGACATCGATACATCGTCACACTCCTATTGTAAATCATGCAAAAATGATAATAATAAATACAAATATAATAATAAGAATATCGCTAATCAAATATCAATGGTTGAAGGAATGTCGTGTTTGTGCGTCCGTGGGCAGAGTCCAGCGTGAAGTCGGTGGTGTGCTCCAACGAGGCGCTCTTCTACTTCGTCTTCTTCTACCCGTTCCCCGTCTTCGGCGTGCTCCTCATCGCGCTGCTGCTGGTGCGCTTCAGGAGCCGCAGCAACGGCAAGAGCCAGGAGGGCAAGAACGGCGCCCCCCTGCTGTGGATCAAGGAACCGCACCTCAGCTACTCGCCCACCTGCCTGGACCCGCCCGCGCTCAGCCTGCACCCGGGCTCCGTCGACTAGCGCGCCGGCCGGGATCAATCTTGCCCGTCGATCGGCTGCCCGATTGATCCTGCGTGTGCGTGAGTGTGAGCGCCGTTGTCGGGTTGGTTTTTTTGTGTGTCTCTTTGTGACATTTTCAGCGCGCTTGTGAAGAGAAGGAACTCTCGGCGTTGATTGGATTCCCCCCCCCCCTATTTTTGGAACAAAAAAATCTGATCCAAGAGCAGCCTGGCCTACTAAGTTGGTTGCCATGGCGATGCTCCGAGCCCACCGACTCCATAGCTGGGCGACTTGGCAGCCTGGCCGAGAGACAAAGGAAAGGTCCACCTGGCCCCGCGAAGAATTTGGCCCATTGGAGCGAGTCCATTTTCACACTGCGGGGAAGCAAACAAACGAGCAGCCGAGGATCTTGCCAAGACGTCCGTTTTTTTTTTGTTTTTTTTTGGTCCGAAAGCGGCTCGGCTCGTAAACGCGCCCGCTTTTTACCTCCTGCTGTGGACGTTTTTACTCTCAATTGAAAATTACACGGCGGGAATTAAAATCGAGCGCGTTTCTTTTGATTTTGTTCCGTGCTATTGTCTTCAGAAGATAAGTGGAAAAAAAAAAAATACTTTTTACTCTGAACGGAAGTCGTGTGTACATACTGGAAGACACACAAAAACATGCGTGGGTGGTGCAAAATGTTTGTTTTAAAGAGTTTTCTATTTATTGTTTTATACTTGTTTGCATAGCTGTTTTTTTGTTTTTTTGCTTTCAAATTCTCGGCTGCTTGCGTTGCCTGGCAACCGCACCAAGCAAGACGAGTGCTTCATTTGCGACCAAACGAATTGAGGACGACTTGTGGCTTGACGTGTATGGAAGCCCAAAAGTGTCAAAATTCAATCAATAAAAAAAAAAGATCCTTTTCATAAATAACGGACAATGATGTAATATGGCCATTAAATTGCAAAATGAGGTGTTAGTATTATTATGAAAAGTGTTCATAATGTTCTTTAACTCTTTCACTGCCACACGTTATTTAAAAAAAAAAAAAAAAAAAAAAAAACAATGCCAGCGGATTTTGAGCATTTTAACTCCTTTTTCGAAGCAAACAGAATATTGTGTTCTTTTGCTACATAAACAACATGAATACCACATGAAAGATCGCATTCCATTCTTTTATTAGAAAAAAAAAAAGTGTGTTTCTACCTGCTCATTTCTGTTTAAGGGACTCGGCCAATCACGTAACTGGCTCCGCCTCATGTCATTTGATTGACAGACCAAGTCATTCGTCATTATGTCAAAGAAGACCATTATGAAATAAAAAGTGACTTTGTAATAAAAAAAATAAAAAAAAGTTTCTTATTTTATAAAACCTTGAAAAATAAATTAAATGTCATTATTTTTTTTAAATATGATGTTAAAATAATCATTATGAAATATTTAATCAAAATAAAATATTTGTTAAATGTTAAAAAACAGTATGAACGCTTTTCATAATAATACTAACATCTCATTTTAAAATTTAATGGCCATATTACATAATTGTCTGTTATTTATCGACAGAATAGTTATTTCAAAATGACCTTTTTATTTATTGAATTTTGACACTTTTGGGCATTCAGAAAAGAGAAAGAAAACAAAAACAAAAAATGCTTCTTGCTCACTTTTCAGTTTATTTTGTGTCGTTTTGACTCAGAAGGATTTTTTTTTTCATTTTTTTGTTCTTAAAAAGGTGACTGAAAAATGCCTCCTGATGAGGCAGAAGGGAAAAATTGCATCGTCGTCCCTAGAAAGCAAAAGACAGAAAAGACTGAAACTTGAACCCTTTCACTGCCAGACTGGACCTAAAATGAGAAGAGGGCGGGGATAGAAGAAACAGAAATGAAACCCCGCCCCCGACGACCCCGCCTCCCCCTCCTCCTCCTCCAACGTTGTCGTCTCAGTCGTGTCAACATGTATTATTGCATGACAAAACCGCAGGAGACATTTTAGATGTTTTGTAAACTTGGAACTCTCCTGAGCGTCGTGTTTGTGTGACAGAGCGCCGCCACGAAAAAAAAAAAAAAAAAAACCCCGCTGGACTTCCTGAACCTCGTTAGTTGCCCCGCCCCCTTACACCGCCACACACGAATGAACATGTCATGTTTGCTAATGCGGGAGGTCCTCGGTGTGTGCGTAAGCGGAAGAAAATCTGGTCGAGGTTTTATATTTATGGTCTAGAATTTTGTTTTGTTTTTCATACCAATATTGACTGTAATGAAGACTTTACTACTGTGTAATAGCATACAGTAGTTTGTTTTGATAGTCATAAACTGAGGACTCCCTGTACACTATATTGATGCGGTCCAATAAAAATTCTGTACGGTAAATGGTAACACGTGATTTGTGTGAAGAAAATATGGCGATACGGCTCACAAGCTTATATACAACGTTGTCGCAAAGAATTTAGTAGGAAATGGTACGATAAGTTGCACCATATATTTTGAGGCTTCACATAAAGCAAACTTTAAAAAAAAGAACCACAAAATCATGTTGCGATTGTCAAGGATGAAGCAGAACCCCGCAAAGAGAAAAATATATTTTCCGAGGCTGATGTCGATGAACGATTACGCCGCATTCCCCGTGCGTTTCGGCAACTGAGGCTCTCCACGCTTTGCTTTTTAGTAGAGCTGTCAAACGGTGACATTTTTTTCATCAGATTAATCGCATCTTAGAATTTAGATTAATCATGATTAATCATTGACTTAAAAAAGCTTCTCTTTTTTCCCCCCAACATTTTTGCCCGCTGCACACGCTCATCCTGCTTTTTTCTAATCAATTATTTGCATCATTTAAAATGGGGGGAAAAAATGACCAACGGTATATGTAAACATTTATTAAATGCTTTACTTTGATGCATGTCGTTATGTTTATTGCTCAAACTCCAACAGCTACATTTAACGTAAGCGTCCGCTGTCGGCTAAAAAGGATCATCTGCGGTCAAAATTAATAGTGTGGTTAATCGGTGGTAATACAATGATTAATGCGATCATTTTTTTGTGATGAATGAATTAGTTAACGCTTTAACTTTGACAGCACTACTTTTTAGACATGGTACATATGAAATATGTATAGTTGTGTATACTGTACTGGTACTATTTTCTACAATTTCCGAGTAACTCAGTGTGAGCCGCAACAGTGCATTAGACTCGTACCAAAACCTACTAAATTGTGACTTCATGATTTTTGTTTTTTACATTTGGTGATTTTTTTTTTTTTTTTTTTTACGCAGGATAAAAAAATAACGATGACATAATTTGAATGCCACATTCATACAAAATGGACACTTTCCCGAAAAGTAGTATAAATCATCCAATCTACATTGAGAGCGTTTCTAACTCATGCAAACCTCCACAATGGCAGCTTCACTCAACTCAACTTTAGAAAGCGCTTTATGAACAGACGTTGCTGTACATAAACAAACGTCAGTTTTGCAGTAAACAAGAACAAAGCAAACATTTTGAAGTGCAAATACAGGTTTGTTTTTTGTGGGGGGGGGTTTTGTTTGTTTTTTTGTTTTTTTTACAAGTAAATACATTTTGCATCAGTAAATAAATAAGAAGTAGTGAATAGACTTAGAACAGATAATAAAATAAAAAATAATTCAATCAATCAATAAATAAGGTTAATACACCAGAGATTGAATTAATAATAATAATAAGAAGAAGAAAATAAAAAAATAAAAATTCAATCATCAATAACTAAATACATAAATAAGTAGACTAAACATCAAACTCATACACACCACAAAACACCAAGAACAAGTCTCATGTTGCGCCAAAAGCCAAAGAATATCGATGTGTTTTAAGACGTGTTGGTGCAGCCAGTGAAGAGAGGCCAGGTTAGGGGTTATGTGTTCCCTCTGACGGGCACCAGTAAGGAGACGAAGTGGAGACGCTGCAGGGAGGACTGGCAAAAATAAAACTCCCAAAATAAAACTGCATGACAGTCATCCAGCTGAGATGTAACAAAGGCATGGATGACCATCTAATTAGAAAAAAATTAAATAAATAGCAAATTAGAACGATTCCACAATGGCCACCATGTCGGATTCCTTCATGAAAGCAAAGCCCGTTTTGTTTTGTTTTTTGTTTTTTTTGACACAGTATGTACCATGTTTGTTGTACAAAGCGAGAACACCCATTAACGAGTGTTTATTTCCTTTTGTGTGCACGCGAGCTGCCGCGCGGAGGTTTGCGAGGTGCTTAGGAACATCGCCTCATTAAATTTCAATGAAAAATGTGATTGTATTCGTCCTCCCCAAGCGGCCGGTTGCATTTCACGCAGCTCGGAAATCCCCGTGGCCGGAAAGCGTTGCCGGAGCTGTACAGACGCGCGTTCTGACTTTTGTTTTTTTTGTAGTAATATTGCAAGTATTCGCAAGGATGACGAGTGGCATCCCGAGCCGCCTCCGAGGGTCTTTTGAGCCGCTGTCGTAGCTGCCTTTGTGAGGGCTGCATGTGTCCACTGTTTGCTGGCTCCACATTTAGCCGTCCAAAATATTGTGGTGATTTTTTTTTTTTTTTTTTTTTTCAGTTCAGCCAGTGATGCTCGGTGATGTGTTTTGATATCACGATGGTTTCTTGGTTTTGTTTTGTTTTTTTTATTTAATTTTCTTCTGTCCAATAGTTGCCATTGTGACCATGAAAAAGGCACTTTGCTATTGTCGGTTTATTGCAATAAAAATACTTACAGAGATGATTGATTTCTTTCAAGCACAAAACACAGATCCACTTTTTTTGTGCATGCCGTATGCTGTGTATAGATTATGTTTAAAAATGTACATATATAAATAATAAATAAAATAGGTTATATTAACTAAATATACACAGCAATAATCAATACAGTAAAATTACAACGGTAATAAATTCTATTTATACATCTTAACTAAAAAGTAACAAATCAACAAAATAATGCATAGAATCTACTACTTTTATTATTATTATTATTTTTTGGGTCATCAAATAGCAATAGTTACAATAAAGTAGAAATTGTGCAGATAATAATAGAGGAATTAAAAAATTATACGTTTTATATTAATACCATATATTAATATACCAATCAAATGTTAATTAAATGCCAAATTACCCACAATGCAAAGATTTTTTTTTATGGCATATGAATAATGGTAAAAATGCAGTAAAATTACATTAAGGTAATAAAATGTTTTATCTTAATATGAATGAGTTAAATGTCAATTTAACCACATAGATAAAAATTAGTCAAAGAATAAGATGAAGAATAAAAAGATTAAAAGGATAATTTTTAAAAAATAAAATATATTTTACTACTGTATTTTGTGAGTTTGCATTTGTACTGTGTATTATATGCATATCGAGGTGTTTTATCTAAAAAGGAAAAAAAACAAAAACTATAAACCGCGAACAAAAATCTGAAGAAAAAAAAAAGTTTTTAAATGAAAATATTCTTAAAACATTCAAATAAAATATCCCTTGTGTTATATGATACTTAAAACTGTGCAAATTGACATTGAATGTGAAAGATTAAAATGTCATTTCCTGTTAAGGTCAGAGGAATTAAAACGGCACTTTGCTGTCCCACCTGCGCGGCTTGTGACCTTTGAAACCTCGAAAAACAACGTTGGAGTTGAACCTGGAGAGCAAGAAAATGTCAGCGGATGTTGCTAAGCAAGGACAACAACACAGCTCTTAATTTTCCAGTACATTTCTATATAAATACAACTAACCCTTGTAAGGAATAAGAAAATGGATGGATGGATACTGTATACGATGGGTAAACTGTATATGTCTGGTACTGTATGTATTCATAGGTACGCGTGTGTGTGCGTGTGTCTTTCCTGATGCCTCCCGCTGAAGCCAAAAGCAAATGTGCACCACCTGTTCATACATCACAGTGGCAGTGGAGGAAAATAGCAAACGCCGGAACATCAATCATCCGTACTGTATATACTTGTATAAAACATGGCGCGGTTGTTGGAGATTTGGAGCAGCTCCTGACAAAAAATCTCTGGACTGAAAGGAAGCCGCACATTTAAATCTAGCAGGCATTTAAATGCTTTGCGTTTGAGCCAGAGCCAACTCGCAACTTCGGGATGGAAGGAAAAAAAACAAAACAGAATTGTCCCTTTTTAGTCTTTTTGTCCCACTTTTCACTTCACTTTGCAAATGTGACCGACACTCTTGCTCAATTAATGGACATTAATAAATAAATGCCCCTCACCTCAAATAAATGCCCTCGATGAGCTATTTGGCTTTTACGTAAGTGAGCAACAATCTCCCATCAATGCCAATGTGATCGAGGCAGTGCCAATTAAGTCCCTTAACACCGTACCTTGAATAAGCACCTGCATAGTACATAATACTGATACTGTTTAATAATGCTGGTTTACATATTCCTTCACGTTTGTTGTGTTCTGAGGTTTGGATCCCAAAGAGATGCGTAGAACAAACTTGACTAGACGAAAAGCAACGACAATGTATCAAGAATCACGAGACGCTAAGCTAACTTGGGCTGTGGAGGTGCACAGAAGAACAGAGGTAATAATCCACCAAAAACAAAAACACACTTCTCAGACAGGCTAATATAGACAGCGAATCGATCTGATTGGCCGTGGCTAGACATGTGGGAAACGGGACTGACATGGAATTATCTGATTGGCTGTTGACCTGATAAAGAGATTAAAGATTCCTGACATCACATAGCGTCTTACCAGTTGAAACTAGATGCTGGTTACATCAGTTCAAAACAGACACTTGACCTCACGGTCATGACCCAGATATAGCCCTTGCATGGCCCAGGCATAACCCTTGCATGACCCTAGTCATGACAATAAACATAACCCTTGCATGACCCTAGTCATGACAGTAAGCATGACCCTAGTCATGACAGTAAGCATAGCCCTTGCATGACCCTAGTCATGACAGTAAGCATAACCCTTGCATGACCCTAGTCATGACAGTAAGCATGACCCTAGTCATGACAGTAAGCATAGCCCTTGCATGACCCTAGTCATGACAGTAAGCATAACCCTTGCATGACCCTAGTCATGACAGTAAGCATAACCCTTGCATGACTCTAGTCATGACAGTAAGCATGACCCTAGTCATGACAGTAAGCATAGCCCTTGCATGACCCTAGTCATGACAGTAAGCATAGCCCTTGCATGACCCTAGTCATGACAGTAAGCATAACCCTTGCATGACCCTAGTCATGACAGTAAGCATAACCCTTGCATGACCCTAGTCATGACAGTAAGCATAGCCCTTGCATGACCCTAGTCATGACAGTAAGCATAACCCTTGCATGACCCTAGTCATGACAGTAAACATAACCCTTGCATGACCCTAGACGCTAGCTTAACTGTGCTAATTGAATTTGTGTAAATTGTTTCGGATTTCGAACAATTTGCTTTTGGAACACCCTTCTGGAACGGATTATGTTCGAAAACCGAGGTTTGACTCCACCTCTACTTTGTATGAAAGTGACCAACACTCTCCCTTCTGTGCCACTGTAATAAATGCCGCACCTCAATTACTCACCTTGTACTTTAAATGAATGCCTCGCCTCAAATTCGTGCATACACCTCAAATAAATACCGAGCAAGCCTCACTTTGCATTAAAGTAACCAAAACATTCCCATCGTTTCCTGACAGGAACAGATTCCAGAAAGCCGGCAACCGTCGTGTCGCGGGAGTTTGCCGGCTTGACGCCCTGTTAGACGTTTGTAAGAAAGCGCTTTGTGAGCGATGAGTCACATCGTGATGCAAGCGAGAGTCAATACGAGGGAGAAATTGCGGCTCAGTCCAAGTTCACGCCAGCGTCGGAGCGGCGCTCTCCCAAAACGAGGCGTTCAAACGAGGCAGAAGGAGAAACGCGTTATTGACGCAACAAACGGCCGTCCGGCGAGCTCGCCGGCGCCCGACGGAGATCAATGGAATGAGAATGGGGAAAAAGTTTGTTGGAAACAGAAAGCAGATGTAACGATTTGCACTAAACACAAACACGGCTGACTTTCGCGAGCGTTTCGCATTTTTCGAAGACGGCCTGCCAGTTGTTGACGAAGCCATCTGCTTGAAAATTGATTGGGAAAAGAAGAGCACAAATAAACTCGCAAGGTAGTCAACAAATATTCACTCGATGTATCTTGTGGCTCAAAAAAATAATAATAAGATAAAATCAATTGTTAAATCTCAAACACCTTTGAAATGAGGTTTTATTATATAAAAAAATTTAACCGCAAAAACAAGAACCAAAGAATTTGGCCACAAAGAAAAGTAGATAAAAATAATCGTAATCTTAATCTCACTTAATCATTTAATCTAAACTCATTTTTTGTTTTTTGTCGATGGGGATACGGATTAAATTGTAGTCTAATTACAACATTTTTTTATTACTGTAATTAAAATATTAGAACTAGATTCTCATAAAATTTAATTTATGGACTTCTTTTCATAATATTACTCATTCTTTTAAAAGAAAGAAATGTCAAGACTTTATTGTAATTTCATCTTTTTCCTTCAACATTAGCACTTGTCCCATTAAGTCTTTATCTCATAAAATTATGCCCTTATTTGCATAAAATTATCTTAAATTGTGACTTTATTCTTTTAAATTGTGACAAATCCTCATAATACATTATATTCTTTATCTTTAAAATGTTATATTTTTTTCCGCCAAACATCAAATTTGACCTTTTTGTACCAGATTTATTATTGTCATTTTTTAAAATTCTTGTAATAGTAGAATTATGACTTTTTGCTGTAATATTTTACTTCAATGCATTTATTTTGGTATTATTATGACTTTCTTTTTGCTCAAACAGCATGACTTTAAATTCCACATTTTCTCTTATTTACTATTGTTAAAAAAAAAAGAAAGAAAGAAAGAAAGAAACAAACAAACATAAATAAATAAATGGAAAAGAAAATTGTGGAGCTAAAGCATTTCACCATTAATTATTATTATTATTATTTTTTATTTTTTTATTTTTTTTATTTTTTTATTTGTGTGTGTGTGTGTGTGTTGGCTTGCTTATTAGCTAGCAAGCTAGCTAGCTATGCCTTCACCCCAAAAATGCACCTTCCCTTTGGATCGTTCACTGACGCGGCCGAGACTGCACCGGTCACGTAGAAAAAGCAACAGAGCGACAATTGACATTAGAGTGCCTCATCGTCAGAGGTGAGTGCACGTAACGGAGAAAATGCAGAAGAGTGATGCGAAAAATTCCAAAGTTTTTTTTTTTTTTTTTAAATACAACTGTGACACTTTTTTTAAAAATGTGAAAGCTTTCGTCTCTTTTTGAACTCGTTTTTTTTTTTTTTTGCATGCTCCAACATGTAAGCAGCCTCTTTTGCATTTCCCAATCAGCACTACCGACGTGTAAGCTATCAATTTTCTCAAGGCTTTCACTGCAAGGTCGAGCCTCTCTCCACGTCTCCGCTTATTGCATCAACAAAATCTCCCACATCACCATCGTCCTCCCGCTCACGCTCGCGTCCATTCGCAACCTTGCGCATCCGCTTGCCGTTTCAGCCGAATCCGTAGTTGGTCGTCACCCCGTTGAGCGAGCGGGCGCGCGTCCGGATTCTTGCTTTCAGCCGCGTCTGACGTTCAAAACAACAACAAAAATGGCCCCGCGAGCACGTATTATGCATTCCGAACATGCGCAAACATGCAACATTTACCAACAAACTGAAATACCCTCTTCCGCATTCATAATTGATGTGACTAAATATGTTTGCGTGTGCGTCAGAGAGGGATCGACCTGCGAAGGTTTTGTGTCAATTACTCCCGCCGCTTGTTCCCCAAAGTCACACGATTGAGCTGGTGAGCTAATTAACTCGCAGGCTTTCATTGTTCTTTTTGTTTTGAGGATAGGTGGAATCACCTCACAGAGAGTTGTGGAATTGTATTTATTTTATTTATTTACCCTTGGAGTTGTCACTCGATAAACAAGCAGCGAAGAGAATCGAAAGGAGAATGTTGCATGTTAGCGTTGACATTCGCATTCTATTCATTAGATTGCTACAAAAAGGTTTTTAGGGGTGTTAAAAAAAAATCGATTCGGCGATATATCGCGATACTACATCGCGCGATTCTCGAATCGATTCAATAATCGGCAGAATCGTTTTTGTTTTTGTTTTTTTGTTTTTTTTTTTGTTTTTTTTTAGGATTCACACCTTGAGCATGGAAGAATGTTATACGAACGGCACATTAAGCCTTAATATTTAATGCTGTTCAAACATGAAACAGATTACAACCTCTATAAGACTGAAATTTCAGATAAATAAATAATACATTTTCATATAAATCTTACACTCTACAAGCTTACTGATTAGTATTTTCTAAATATGAATAAAAAAAAATCGCAACAATCGACTTATAAATTCGTATCGGGATTAATCGGTATCGAATCGTGACCATTCGTATTGGGATTAATCGGTATCGAATCGAATCGTGACCTGTGAATCGTGATACGAATCGAATCGTCAGGTACTAGGCAATTCACACCCCTAAAGGTTTTACTGTTACAGTCCACTTGCATCAAGGCCATGCGGGCCATCCAGAAAGCAATCACACTACAAGGGGGGGACCACATATCTCAGAAAATGCTGCTGTTTTGGTTAGCAAACGAAAAGTTTTCATTTAATATCCATGTGTAGCGAGCAATAGCACCAACGTAGTCTGCCAGTTTCACTCGGGAAAATGCACTTTTTAAATACAGGATTTAAACAAACAAACTACTTCTCAATTTACCGATCTGGGCTTTTCTTAATGTGTGGGGGTGATTTTGCCCTAAACACCCACCACCCTCTAGCCTGTATTTTGCCATTTTCTGTTTGTTTTGTAAAGAGCGGGACGTTTCTGTGGAAAGGCAGTGTTTGCACCCCTCCAGCCAATCGCAGAGCGGGGGGGTGGAGTGTCGCAAAAGGGGCCGGGCGAAAGTGTCGGCTGCGTGACGTCACTCCCGCGGCAATTTGAAAGCACACACGTTTTGTTTTGTTTTTCTTCACTCACTCATTCACACATGTAAGCTTCTGTGAGTGAGTGAGTGAGTGAGTTTACAAAACAAACACAAAATGACAAAATACAGGCTGGGGGAGTGGGGGGTCTTTTGTTGTGAATTGTGCGCATGTCGTATTTTGGTTGTTAACACGCTCGTGAATGCTCAATCGCAAGCGAGGGCGGCGACAACAACAGCAGCAGCAGCGGCGGCAGCAGCGAGTTCATCGTCTCCACTGGGAGGCCAAGTAATTATCACGGAGAAAGCAAAGGCAAAAATCCGCCTAATGTTCCTTTTAGTGCCGAAGATCAAGAGGAGGAGGCACGCGGAAAAAATTTTCAGAGAAGGGATTGAAGAAGGGTGAAAGGGAACGAATGCAAGGGGGAATAGATCCAAAAAGTGGCAGAGAGAGCAAAGAGAGGAAAGAAGACGAAGCAGTAAGTCTCGTCTCCTGGGAGGTAGCGCGACTTCAAAAAAAAACAAAAAAACAAAAAAACAGCCTCGTTTCATTAGTTCACTGCCGATTTGACGACTTCCCACAACCCGCATGCCAACTGCACACCTGTAGATATAGCTTCGATTGAGCGTTTGTTTCAAGCGGGGGATCACACGAGGAGATTTTGGCTGCAAGCGATTTATTATTCATATACTTGATGTAAGAGTCCACAATCCACTGTTATTTCACAGAACATCACATCCAGAGGGACGGAATAAAACGGTGGCGTCATCTATTATTTGGCACAAGATAGTCAACAATTGTGATGAAAGCAAAACATTTGGAAATAAATGTTGACACTAAGTGGCGTACTGTATTTGAAAAAGTGCGATAGAAATCGAGTTGCGTTTGCCTTTAACATGCATATCTAATCTGCAATTTTATTTCTAATCTGAGACAACTATCTAATTCACTTCTTCTGGTCCATGTTTAGTGTGGCACACACCAACGTTACCAAAAAAAATTAAAAAAAAATTTAAAAAAATAAAACAGTGATAAGTGTCAGACGATTAAAGTTTTTAATCGTAATTAATCGCAATATTTTTTTCTCTCTAAGTCTTCATACTCTTGTTAACATAAAAGTGGGAAAAAATATTAAACTAAAACAAATATGTCTGCATCTTTAAGTGATTGATACAGTAATTTCATAATAATTATTCAAATTGAGTTAAAATTAAAACGATGGCACTGTATGTAAAAAAAAACCTGTGATATTGATTTGTATTGAGGTCACATCTGCCACTAGATGGCGTAATTGCATTTGTAAGTCATTCTTCATATTAAGAGATCGAATCTTGAAGTAACTTGTGAAATTCTTCACATTTTTCAAATTGTAAAATACAACTTGACCCCAGTCTCCACAAATATATGCATTATCGTTCAATTTAGTAATGATTAACGTTGACGTGGACGTGTCTGCTGTGTTGCCTCCGGTACAGGATTTCCAAGTAAATCGCTCGTTAAAAATATTAGTGGCGTTAAAGGATCTTTAAATTAACTCAACATTAACGCAATAATTTCGACACCCCTAATATAAATATATACAATAAACAATAAAATATGAATTGTCAGATTTTTTTGTATAAGTTATGAAAGTGAGTGCGGCGGTATGACTCATCAAATCAATACTTACGTCTCCGGCTTGAGGCGCATTTCTTTCCAGTAAGGGCACTCTGACTAAGAGTCATTCGAGTAATATCATACATAATATAATCTAATCTAATGGCGTTAAGCAGAGTGCGTCATTAGCAAACTTTCAGAGCGTGTCTCTCGTCAAATTTGGTGTGGCAGCTCTTTGTGTGTGCGGCACCTCCAAGAGATTCTTTGAGGTGAAACGCGTCACTCAGGGACTCCATTAAGTGACACGCACGGAGACGTGCCACCAAATCCGTCCGTCCGTCCGCGTCCGTCCGTCCGTCCCGTGACATTAGAAGCGCCGCATGTGACGGAAGACGGCATTCACTTAAGTGAGTTCTTTGTGGGAGAGGAGCAAAGGCGGTTGTGGAACCTAAACTGTTTCGCATTTGTTTATGCTAGCCACTAGCCACCTACTTCCGGGTTGACTCAAAACAGTAAACATAAATTCCCGGTTGTGCTTTATTGAGATCCACGTTAAAATACATTTATTTTTTTCACCTGCCAAGTATGTTTTGGCTTTATTGCCGTAAAGTTAGAACTGTGTTCCGGGGGGGAAAAAAAATCACAACTTATTTATTTGGTTCGTACATAATTCAGATTTAATTTTTGTAAAATTCTGAGTGTCTTCATGATTATGGTAGCTTTATTAATTAAAAAAAAAAATCATGATTGCATTCTTGTAAAATTATGTCTTCAGTCTTGTAAAAGTATGCCTATGTTCTTATAAAACAAATAACTTTTTTTTAAATAAAATAACAAGATCATACTCATAAAATTGTCTAAAATTCTCATAAACTAATTTTCTCATAACATTTCATCTTTTTGTTGTTGTTACAATGTTACAACTTTGTCAACACCCTTGTTTTTTTTGTGAAGCCTTTCCCTTGAAATCGCATCAGTTTTCACGTCATTCGTTTTAGTAAACCGACATTTATCTTCTGCTTTCCTCACTCCAGTCTCGTAATAAGACTTCTTTCTGGTGGAATGACGTCTTTATTGCGCAATATTGAGCTACGGGGAAAATAAGAGTGCAGCTTGTGTGTGTGTGCAAATGACAGCACCTGAGGATGCGGTTGCCATGGCAGCTGAATAGGAAGTTTCTCTCTCTCTCGCTCTCTTTCTCTCTCTCTCCTGTGACTCCAAGGCACAAGTCGGTTGCGTGTACCTGCGACTTTTTTCGTCTTCTGACATTTGCATGCACGCCACTGGCAATCAGCTGCACAAGAGGAAGAAATGAAACAGTTAACAGGAGACATACAAGACTGTATGTATGCATGTAAATGATGGAAAGACCTTTGTGAAGATTCTTACAGCTTCTCTCCCGTCAGTGAAACATCCGAGTCTGATTTTTCAGAACATGAGTCGCCATACATTAGCCTCGCAATCGCTCGCATGGGGATTCTACTTTAAATATTCACTCATGTAAAATACAAATATGTAATGACTGACAAGGCTTTCAGCCGATGGCATAAGACGTTTTGAAAAAAACAAAAAAAAAAAAACAAAAACAGATTGTAGCATCAATAATTGAATGGTCTGTGATTTGCCTCACAGACATGCGGCTGCATTATTGAGCGCGAGTTTGAAGCGCGTCGCCGGTGATTCTCATCGACAGCGGGGGACCCGTCCCGTCCTCCGCGTTACCGTCAACCTTCTTCGCCCGCTTTCCAGTCAGGTGCGAGATTACGTATCGATCGATGGCGGGCGACCTTCAATCAACTTCTGCAAAACAAGCAAAACGGTGAGTGACGAGCGTGACGCAGCCGTACGAATGTTTAAAAGCTGTTTGACCTTCAGCAAATTTGAATTCATGTTCACGAGACGCTGGCTTAAAGAGAAGGATGGCATCACTTGGGCGCTTCAGTGTTTTCCCACATATAACCACTAGGCATGGTTTGACCTTACTGTGTTTTAAAAAAAAAAAAAAAAGTCAAGGTTTCAATAACCGCTAATACTGGCTCATGTCACCAATAATGAGTTGGGTTTTTTTTGTTGTTTTTTAAAGTACTTCTAAGCAGTGTACAATGTGGTTTGGCCACTAGCAGTTACGTAAACGAGCTGCCTCTTTGAAGTTAATCACGTCCAATTTAAAAAAAAAAAAAAAAGAGAGAAAATGGTGCCAATGTGTACTAGTTAGCCCCAAGAACAACATGAGTAGCCTATGGGTCTGTTCTAAAAATAACTTCACAGAAAAACGTTACCATTATTTATGCAACTTAAAATGGCACAAGTTTCTTAATGTACCAAATAATATTCTGTATTTTAAAATATATACAATGGTGGGGAAAAAAGTACTGTTTTTATTTCCTCCAATATAAAAAAAAATAAAATAAAATAAAAAAATAAATAAATAAATAATAATAATATATCAGTTTCATTCCGGTAATATTTTTTGCTTTATTCATGGACAATTGCGGCTGTTTCTCTGAAGATTTTTATTATGTAATTTTTTTGTGACATTATTTTTTCATGTTGCATCTTAGTCTTCTTACTAACTGGAGTTCTTATGGTATTATATTACAACTTAATTGTGGAAAATGTATACTTATTTCTTCATAATATTAAAACGTTACACCTGTAATCACCCCCCAAGGAAAAAAAAAACAATCGAGTGAATGTTACATTATTATTGTAAAATTAACAAGTGCTTTTATTCTTTTTTTGCTTAATAAATTTAAGTTAGTTTCCTCATATTCCAACTTACAGTAATATTTTTTTTATGTGCAAAATTGCAACATTTTCTTGTTGTAGACTATATTTTGCTCTCATGTGCCACCAAAATAATAATAATAAAAAAAAAAACTGTAGTGCAATCGGCCCAATGATATTTTTTTTTCTAAAATGTATATTTATTTAATATTATTGTAAGACAGTCACACTATGCAATATGAACATTAATTAATAGTGCACTTAAATACTAGGACAAAAAATTCTTAAATGATTCAATTGTAACATTTCTTATAGTTTATAATAAATGTATTCTTAAATACAACTGAACTGGACATAGGCCTCTTCCTCTTGTCTACCTTATAACTTTTTTTTTTTTTAAGTCTATTTGTATCTGTCAATTTTCTTGCCAATATTGTGTTAGATTGTATGTTATGTTTTAAATGTGTTATTTTGTGCTCATCTTTAATTTAGCGATTCTTCCACGTACCACCAGTGAATTACTGTTTTGGAAAATGACAAGATTGCCAATATCTGAATTCATGCAGTCGGTTGAAAAAAAAAAATATCAAAAGTCATATTTCTTTTGAACCCCCTAATTTGCCATCACTTGTATGAAAATGGAAATGTATTTTTGTTTGAATGGCTTCTTTTGTTGTGGATTTATCAAACTCCACCAGAAAAAAAACAAAAAAAAACTCCACACTTGAAAATGACATTGAAGGTTTTTTAATTAACAAAACCAACACCCACAGATGATTGCCAGAAATGTGTGTGTATATACACAGTATATAGAAAAAGCTTCTTCTTTTTTTTTTCACTTCCACTTCCAAGTTGGTAAAAAAAATATTTTCCGGAATGTTTTCCGTTCCAGCTTCTTTCACATATGTGATGGTCGGTCCGGTCCGGCCTCACCTGCCACATCCACTAGAGGTCATCAAAAAAACAAAAAACAAAAGTCATCTCAGCGGTCGAGACATCGTTTCTGGATGGCTTCCGCCACGACGGTGCGTAGGAGGCTGATGACGGAGCGAGGGTCCTCGCTGCCGATCACGGCGCTGCCCGACACGATCATGTTGGCGCCGGCCTACGAGGGACGGCAGAACGGGTAAGATTTGGGCTACGGCGGACGAAATTGTCGGGCTTGCTTTGTACCTCCGCACACTTGTAAATGGAGTCGGGGCCCACGCCGCCGTCAACCTCAATGTCTAGCGAGGGGAAATCGCGCCTCAGCGATCTCACCTGCACACACACAGGATAATAAATAAATGAATAAATAAATACGTTTTTTATTTTTCAAGAAAATTGTCATCTTTAATCACATTTTCCCCTCATAATATTAAAATCTTTTTTTTTCTTGTAATATGACTTCATTCTGGTAAACAACCAAACAACTTTGTTCATGTAAATTTGTGGCTTTTTTGAGTAACAACATTTTACCCCCTAATCTCAACTCTTTGCTCACATTTTATATTGCCTTTCATCTGGACACATTTGTGTAAAATTGTGACACCTCCCCCATATAATAATCCTGGTTAAAAAAAAAAAAAAAAAAAAAGTTTATTCTCATTCTATTTGGGCTTTGTCTTTATTAGTACAACTTTTGAAATGAACTTTTTTTTTGCACCTATTTATTCTGAGTATTCACTTATATATACACATAAAGTAAATATAAATTTCCCACAGAATATTCCAACTTCATTCTAGTAATATTACCACTTTTATCGAGTACTACTGCATTTTGCTTTTGTCAAAATATTACAACTTTATTGTAGTAAATTGACAGCATCCAGGAATGTTACAACCTGCAGTTGTACTATGTGATATACTACATAACCTTCTATCATGTACATCATTATTTTGATGTGTTTTCATTTATTAAACTCAGCTACATCGCAACAGTCACCGATTTATTTGAGTTTGAGCGAGGCATCTTGTGTTTGCTGACAGCACCTTAGGCATCATGTCCTCCATGAACTTCTGCCCTCCAAAGCCAGGCTCAACGGTCATGATCAGAGCCATGTCAATCTGGTTGGCCCACGGTGCCAACATTTCGACGGTCGTGCCGGGCTTGATGGCCAAACCCACCTGCAAACAGTCATCACGAGAGATCAGGTAAAGGGGAACCTTTTTTTTTTTTGAGTGTGTGTGAATAACAATCTGACATTTAGCGCCCAGCTCATTTGACGCATTGTTGCGTCTCATCACCTTCATGCCACTCTCACGGATCTCTTTGATGAGGTTCCCTGGGTTGCTGGTGGCCTCCAGATGGAACGTGTACTGGTTAGCTCCTGCTGCTGCCATGGGCTTCACCCACTGCTCCGGCCTCGACACCATCATGTGCATGTCTGCAACAGCCACACAATTATGATCATTCGCTTGCAAGTTTCATAGGAAGCCTTCATTTATATTCTCACCAAAGAAAGGGTCTTTGCCGACTGACTTTCGCAGGCATTCCACCATGGGGTGCCCAAACGTGATATTGGGGACAAAATGGCTACGAAAAAAACAATACGGAAATGAATTTTCTGCTTTGGTGATGGGCGAGAGAGAGAGAGAGCACCGTTCAAAACAAGTGACGTCATGACGTAAGCACACCAAAAAGACATGACGATAATTTGAAATTAAACTTTCTTAAAGCAATATTAATTTCGTGAGTTTTGATCAAAGGAGTCTAGTTTACTTGTCAGCGTCGACTGTTGCCCTCGTGCACGAGACTTCAGGCTATCCGTTAGCACGCTAGCTAAGAGAGCTGCAAAGAAGTGACAAAACTGACCCGTCCATGACGTCGAGGTGCAGATAGTCCGCCCCGCACTCCATCATCCGCACACACTCGCTGCCCAGACATGACAAGTCGCTGCTCAGGATGGACGGACCAATTTTAGCACTGTACGGCATGATGACAATCTTGACTGCTCACATGAGCCTATGTAAGCGAGGTCATGTTTACCAGCAGAAAGCAGCAACAGCAACTTCCGGTACAGACCGGCAAAAACTATACAGATTTATTTACTATGCCCCGATATAGTTCAATTTTATTGATATAAATATACTATCTAATTAATATTATAACTGTATTATTTTTGTTATTTAATTGTGGGAAAATAAAACTGTTTAAAGTGGCGTAGATAGATTCCTGCTCTTTTACATTAAAGGGAAGCAGGAAATGCAGCTTCGTGCCAGCGAGTGACTTGAGAAATGTGAAATGAAACGGGCAAGCACTCATATCATCTTCCGCCTTTAAAATAATAATAATAATAATAATAACCCTTCCTCGACGCTAGATGGCGCACTTCTCCATTACTCCTGAAGAAATATATAGTAACTAGAAAGCGTTTGTTGACACTCTCACTCAATATAGTAGCCTTCTAATTAATTAATTATTTAATTAATTTACCAGGCCGATATCTTTAAATCTTATCTGTGAGGTATAAATGTATTATTATTATTATTATTATTATTATTATTATTTTTTTTTTTTTTTTTTTTTTTTTTTTTTTATTAGAACATTACATCAATTCTTTTCCGGTTTTTTTTTTAAATATGTATATGTTTTTTCACATGAGAAAAACTGCTATTGTAATAGGGGTGTATTGACTTATTTTCCTTCTGGAGAAAGCTTCTGCTCGAGCTTTATTCTCACCCCATTTTGAAGCCATTTGAACACATCCACAAAACACATGTTGTCTGTTTTGATTCGATCAGAAGGCTGCTGAGCCTTTTTTGTTTTGCTTTTTTTTTCCGAAATCCTCCGTGCGCCTTCCCACGCTGAGTAAACACAATCTGACATTTATGAGTTTCGCCTGCCTTTTGCATTACCGTCGCGGTGATGGAAACACGTGGCGGCACGCGAGAGATGATCTTTGAAATTCGGAGACTGCAGAATTGGAACAGGTTGGTGACAAATACGAGCGGGGCCTCGAGAGGCTGCAGGTCATAAATACGATGCATGCAGACTGTAAGAGAGCCTTTTAAGAAGAGGACAAACAATGAGAGGAGAAGAAAACAGCTCCCACTCGTCTGGCTAGACTTTATATAAGATGTTCGCCATATGGAACCTTTTCAACCACTGGTGAGGTCAGAGGTCACCAATGTTGGACTTGGCTCACCATCTCCACGCAGGCTCACCCAATCGGTGTCCCTCGTTCAGTGCCTTTCACCAAATAAATCCAAGCAATGTGCACATTATAAATGATGAACTACTTGTCATTGTAAAGTATGCTCGACTATTTCTTTTTGCCTGAAATTAGCCAAGATAGTTGAAATTGTATTTTTTATTTTTCACAAGGTGCTGCACCTCTGTGGATGGCCTTAATATACTTTGCCCATCCATTTTCTGCAACTCATCCTGTTCACCGTCACACTGAAAAATAAGCAAAAATGACAACAAAATTAGAAAATAATACATTTTACCATACGAGAGTAAATTGTATTTTCTCAAGATGAAAAGACCTTTGTAAGAAGAATTCAATTTCTACTGAGAAAACTTTATTCTTGCAGGATTACATTTTATGGAAGCTATCCAACGTTTTCTTGGAAAAAACAAAACAAAACAAAACTCTTCCCCAAAATATAACTTTATTCTTGTAATTTTATGAATTTTCATCTCAAAATAACACAATATTATTTACAATAGAGTTCAACTTTTCTGTTAAAGAATATAACTTGTTTTCTGTTGATATCACTTTTTAAAAATAGGGATGTTAAATATGACTTTTTTTCAGATTTATTGTATGATTATTATATTTATTTATTTATTTATTTATTTACAATATTACAGCTACTTTTCAACATCGTCCTGCCAAAATATTTCCTAATAAATGGAACTGAGTACTGTCCTTAATTTTTTTGGCTTCACCATATGAATGCACAATGTGCTAATAATAACAACATCTCCCAAATTATTCTCCAAGCTCAAGCATGCATTGTGTTGTTTTATGGTAGACACCTGTTATTTCTCATCAAGTCCATGTTTTCATTTGAAAGTCTGCACACTCCACATGCCTCTCTGAAGGGGGTGTTCGCTCGAAAACAAAGAACTCCTCAGCTGAGTATAGTCGAAAAATGTTCTGGATTGCACGCAAAGGTGACGCATTGCAAGCCTTTTATCTTATCTGAACACATTCCACACCTTTTATAGTAAACATCTGCAATCTTTTTCACACTCTTTCCAGTGCCTTTAATCTCCATACCAGAGCTCTCTATTATTATTATGATTATTATCATGGAAGGAGGTTAGAGCAGGACACGGAGTGCAGCTTGCAGGATGCCTGTTCTTTATTGCTCATTGTTAACTGCTGTTTCCTGAGGAGATTGATATGTACGTTTGGTTAAAAAAAAAATTAAAAAAAATGTGATTGAAAGTTTAAACACATGTAATAAACTAAAAGTGAACAATATGCACACACATATAATTCAAGTCGCCAAAGATGATTTACAAGGGGAGAGTTGGGAAATGAGATGTTAAGTTGGTCATAAAAAAGAAGAGGTCAGGCGTACGAGCTGGATTTATTTGCTTCATTAAGGGTGCACAGGAGTTTCAATGTTGGGTGTAAATTCCCCTTTTCACGTTTTGTGAAATATATATACGCTCCTGAATGATACTAATGAGCCGACGGTTGAAAGTCTCCTCGTTAAACGTGTTCCTACTCGGTCCACAGTCATCTGTAAAGGTAATTTCTTTTACTGTTTTTAATCAATTACAGTTATATGGCACCTTGTGGGTGTTTTTTGTTTTTTCTTTTCTTTCTTTTTTTTAATTATTGGATGAAGTAAGACATATTGTGGCAGCCCAATGAAACACTTGCATATTGTAAAGTCTTAGGACCAAACTAAGAACTAAAAAAAAAAACATACAAAACACGGTGGTACAGTAAGTTAAACGTTTGCTGGTTTTTGAGATACAGCTGTTGTTTGGATGATTGTTTTGTGCGGCGCTGTAAGCAAAAATTACGCTTGCTATTGTGACAGCAACTTTCACAAAAAGCGGTTTAGCAGTTAAAAATTCTTCAGTAAAGATGCCAAGTGCTTCCTTTAAGCTGCTCAGTTGAAGTTAACTTTAAAATGACACACACAAAAAAGAGAGTAAACCATTGCGTATTTAACTAAAGACAAAAAAATGTACTTTACAAAAGTTTGATAGCTTAATGCTAACGCACAATGCAAAATGCCTTTGATGGGCTAACAATGCTATTACTTATAAATAATACACAAGCCTATAAGAGTTCTCACGGACTTTATCTTATAGCAAAAATAACTATAATATCTTTACAGTGTTGTTTAAAAGTTTGTTTATTTATTCTGTTTCATCATCAAATCTTTTTAGTATTTCTATGTGTATTATACTGCCCCCTTTTGGCCATGGCGCACACAACAAAGGTTCAGAACAATGTTCACTGAATTATCATGATGCACAAACTTTAAATCTGTCGAATGTATTAATGTTATTAGTGCGTGTTTTAAGTGTAATAGTGTAGAGCGCCTTTTTTTTTTTTTTTTTTTTTTAACACATAACAGGATTTTCTGAGAAAGGACAGTCAGAGCAAATATAGTTTCCCTGCTATGCGGCCGCTTCATTTTTTTCCATATGCAGCTGTTCCTTCTATAGAAATAAGTGAATCGATGGCAAGCTCACTTGTGTCTACACAAACGCCAGCAATCAATTGTGGAATTCGTGGCTGTGTCGATTCCATGGAGGAAGGAATTCCTTTGTACGGTGTGCGTGTTTCTCAAGAAGTGGACTCCGGATTGGCTGATCTGACCTGTCACCTAAGCGGTACAAGAGACACTGTTGTTTTCTTTTTCATTGCAGCAACTGATTGTTGAGAACGCGTTTGCAGCTTCAACTCGGGGTGCATTATCTTGACTGAGCGCTTCCACCTGCTTCCCGCCAGCAGTTGATTGCAGCCTCCCTTCAGGCCAAATGGCTGCTTTGGCTTGTGATGCTCGCAAGGAGAGTGTTTTGGAACGTGTGTCCTTGCGGCTCGGCTCATCCTGGCCCTGAGATGTCACATTCTTGACAGGGAAAACAAGGAAGAGGTGTGTGTGTCTGTGTGTGTGTGTGTGTGTGTGTGTATGGTGTATCCCTTCAACGTGTAGGCCCCATTGGGATGTATTTAATAACAGGAAAATGTTCAATCCAGACAATTACATTTGAAAAAATGACGGCTGGGAATAAGAAATCCAAAATAATGAATATGGATTAGTGTCCATCACCATTTGCATGACCTCTGACTTTGAGCGAAACCGTCTGCCTCGAGTTGCCATGGAAACGGCACATTGAGCATGACTTGCAAATGCTGCCAAGCAGCACAAAGAATTTTGTAAAAAAAAAAAAAAAAAATGTGTTCATGTACTTAAAAAAAAAACGCATCTCAAATCAAATTGTGAAACTGCTTTTGTCACAATTCTGTGGTCATTATACTGCTCCACAAATAATATCAGACACAGGAATATACATGGAAAAAAATGAGATGTCACAACACCTTAACAAGCAGTAAATTATTCATTCTTTGCAGAGGATAAAGAATAGATGCCTGTGAGTGTCTTGTTTTTCTTCTTTCCACTCCCTTTCAGGCAGAATCAAATTTTCCTCTCTTTTCTCTTATTTATTATTATTATTTTTCTGTTCACATTATGAAACTACAGTATGACTTGTTGCTGCTGTGTTCAACAGTACACTATTGCCTGAAATAAATGAAAATGATGATGATGATGATGATGATGATGATGATGATGATGATGAGTGTTGTGTTGTTACCGTCTACATGTTTTGTTCCAACATTCGTTTACCAACCGTGACACTGATTATATTCTTTCGCCTGTCTACGGCATTTGCCATTACGAGTTAGCATTAGCATTAAGCTAATAATGTAAAGGCGAAACTATGTGGTTGGTTTGAATACACAACTCGTAATCCTCTTTTGTTTATTGTTTAGTTTGGCTGTCAACCTCAAATGGCATTGCAACAAATGGGTTGAAGCCTCTTTTTTTTGCTAATTGCTAACTATCTGCCAAACTTATAAAGAACATATTATGTTATGTCTACACAAATACAAGCTGTCACATGATAGTTGGCCTCGTTTAAATAATAATGCCCCAATGCCGAATACCCAGGTGAAGATCCATCATTGTCACATCCAAGTCACAGGAAAAGCTGCAGTGCAGTTCGATAATCCTGTGAACTCAATTGCTCTCCATTGCGCAATAATAAGCATATTGCTTAAAACAATACCTCTCTGATGATCATTGTCAATCAAACCTGAGTATTGACGGAATTACCGAAACAGGTTGTAGCTGTCAGTGTGACATCATTTTGCAATATGTAAATTTATTAATATGTCATGAAGAAAGAGTGGGATTTAAGTTCAATTAGACAAAAGATTAATAAATAGGAATTTAAGTATAAGAGAGTAAGCGAGAAAGTAATTGTTCATTTTGATTTAAAACATTGTGTCCTAAAGGGTTTGAGTGACCTGAATATCTAAAAACTTGGATGAATAGACATTTTATTTTGAAGGCTTATGAACAAATGACCGGAAGTGATATGCGTTGTACCATGTATGGAGAGTGTTGTAGAGAAGTCGGAAAAGACACGAAAGCGGGAGCACATGCTAACATCGTCAAAGAAAGTTTGATGTTCAGGAGGCGCACACGGTAACTGTTTGATCTATTTTGATCATTTTGTGAACGATAAAACGTGCAAATTGTTTTGTGGATCACCACTTGGTGGAATCAATATTGGAGTTTTCCCTCGACGCCTTTTCGTGCCCCCTTCACGCTTGTACTTTTCTTTGTCATGACAGTGACCACAGCACACTTCAGAGGCCACCAAACAACAACCGTTTCCTGCTAAAGGCCTCCAGGGGCCCATTGCAGCCTTTGAGGGGTCATAATTTAGCAGGAGGAGGACATGTCACTCACTTGAGAGGGCCGAGTCATGACAGCAAAGGCACCAGTGACTTTTCCAACGAACCGTGCGGAGGGGGCATAGAAATGCACACAGTCCACCATTTTAGGTGAGTTCATTCCTGAGCAAAGCTTCATTTCTTGACTTCATAAAAAGTTAAATCCACCAGATTAGACTTTTAATATTTTGTTGATGCAAAAGAGATTGTCGGCTGAAAAGAAAAAAAAACGAACCGGATTTAATATTTTTCTCACAACATGCACATTCTCATAGACGGCAGGGGCTTGCTTTATGAAAACAGCCAGCTCAGCTCTATGAAATTATTATTGCAGGTCAGATGGAGACATGTTTTCATCTACTTTATTTATATCTTTTCTTATATTTATATGCCACGTGTGAAATGGTATCTCTGCTTGTTTTGTGTGTTAGGGGATTTTAGAGCCTTAAAACATTTATAAGAATTGTAAAACATAAAGCCAACTACTTCGCGGATTTCATTTATTGCGGGTATTTTTTGGAACCTAACCCCAGCGGAAAATGAGGGAACACTGTAAATGAGTTGACATATCCACTTTTTACTACACTGGTTATGTGTCAGGATATTTATTTATTTATTTATTTTTAAAAATCTAAAATACGTATGTACCTTGGCTCAATAAAGGTCGGACAATATTAGATTTTTCTCACTGGAAATCAAGTTATATGAATATTAGAGAGAGCACTTTTAATCAAGTGTGCTGGTTGACCGAATGATTCAAACTGAGTGGTGAAGTTTGGGGAACAATTTATCATGCGTGCTAAGGCATTTTTTTCATGTCAGATCTATTAGGCAGTAAAAGAAATAAAGAGGGAATCGTATATTTCAAACCAGGCATGTGGTCCAAGTTTGTCTCCTCCTGACCCTGTCTGGTGATTCCAACAGCTGTCGGACCAACTGTGGAGCGCGCGAAAGTGCGGAGGAGGATCAACAAATTCCCTCAAGTCTTCGTTCCGCAGTGAAGAGCAGTTAGGGATTTATTTTGCTTACTGCATAACCGCACATCCGAACATTGGAATCGACTCTCGTGCAAAAAAACCCATTAATGTCATCTCCAAGCTGGAAAAGCCCGACGCCGTAACTCTTGTTGACATTTAGTCTTTACGTCGGTGAGGTTAAACGCCCTCCCGATGAGAGTCGACAAGAGCGCTTCTCCAGGACGGAAGGGAGGAAGTGAAGCCGTTCTGCCGCGCGGTGAATGATGCAAAGGCTGATTTGATCTGGCAATGGAGAGGCTTGTCAGAGCGCTGATGAACAGCGATGAAAATTATTTATGCTCTTAAGTGTACCAATCTGTTAGAAAAATCGGAATCAATCATGTCTTGGCTTTCACTCGGTGTTCCGAGTCATTTAAAAAACGGCATGTCGACCAAGACTCGGTCGGATATTCAAATAAACATTTTACTGTTAGCGGCGGCGTGAGAATATAGTGCAGGGGTGTCCAAACTTTTTCATTTGAGGGCCACATACAGAAAATCAGAAGGACGCAAGGGCCACATCATGTGATGAAGAGAAATTGTGTTTAGTCCTAAAAAATGTACAAATAATTTATTTGTGCTTTTGCATATTTAGAAAAAATACTACAGCATATAAACCATTTTTTTTGTAAGATGGCAGTAGGGTTATTATAGTTTTGCAATTTTTCATTTTAGTTTTTATTTTGATTTGAGTTTTGTTAGTTTTAATTAGTTTTCAGGGTGGTTCTGATAGTTTTTTTTTTATTAGTTTTAGTTCTTTAATAAATACTTAGTTTTAGGTTAGTTTTATTTATTTATTTATTTATTTAAATGTGTATTACTTGTGCGCAATATTTAAAAAACACCATGGTCGCGGCGTCATTATTCCAGTTTATATCAAAATAAATTTACGAAAAACACGTTTAAAATCATCCCCAAAGGCTCGTGCATTCAATTAATTCCCAAAGACTAAAACAAAGGACATTTTTGCTGTTATTATAGTTAGTTTTCTTTTTTTTTTTTTACACGAAAAGAAAAAAAATAGAAATATGGCTGCATCTTTTAGCCATTGATACAGCAATTTCATTCATTCATAAAATTTAGTTAAAATTAAAAAGATGTAGTGGGGGGAAAAAAAGTGTGATATTGATTTGTGTTGGTCATTTTTCTGCCACTAGATGGCATAATTGCATTTGTTAAGATAATGGTGACAGTTCAGTGAATTTTTCTTTTCATCATAAGAGCAATCTAATCTTTAACACGAAGTAATTTATGAAATTCTGCACATTTTTTACAACTCGACCCCAGTCTCTACAAATATATGCATATGCAGTTTGCTGCGTTGTGAGTTGAATTGTTACTTTCCAAGTAAAGGGCAGTCATTAATCGTGCGTTAAAAAAAATTAGCGGCATTAAAGGAACTTTCAATTAACTCCAAATTAATGCACTAATTTTGACACCTCTAATTTAAATCATCAACGCTAAATTTTGACGGTGACTTGCTGTTATCAGGAGGAAAATGTCGAGTCCATCCCGACTGCTAAAGCGACATTTTTGAAACGACGCACATCCTGACCTTGGGTCGCCCTACCGGCAATTAACCTCCCACAGAGAATGGACGGAAGTCGGCGCAGTGGAGTGATGGGTTACAGCCCCCCTTGAGAGGAGAGGACTCGCACGTTTTATTGCGGGGGCACTCGTCTTTAAGTGTTTTCGTTTAGACTTTAGTATCCCTTTGAGGCTTTTCCCAACTCTCTTGTTCCTTCTCTTCTGATGGCTGGCAGCGTCGAAGGCTAATGTTGACTTTGCTGTTGCTTTTTTTTTTGTTTGTTTTTTTGTTTTTTTTTGTTTAACACTTGAGGCTTTCGTGGACGTTGGCCTCTTTTGAGTGGCCCGGCAGCGGATCCTGGCAGAGAGCCCAGTTTGCGTCAATGGACATAGAGCTCATCACACGGGCGAGGTAGGGAGCGGAAAAAGGTTGTCTATCCTACAGAGAGAGACGAAGCGAGGCAGACGATTGTATATTTTTGGGTCAAAGTGCATGCATAACCCAATCCTGAGAAGTGATGATGTCATTCATTACGCTATCTGTGAAAGGCAAATAAAAAGAGATCACACGGATTAATTTGGCTTCTCACTCGGCCTTCTTCCCGCAGCCTGAGGAAAGTACAAAAGGAAAAATATAGGACGACGGTGCTGGGAGGAGAAAAATATGGATCACGCTCGAAAATCCTCACCAACACCCAACTAATCTCTTTCAAAGCGATACGTTTCCCAGGCTGGGTGTTCCCCTCGCCGGCTTACGTAAGGTCAGCACGAGAGGTCGGAGGTGGTCCATCAGGGTGTCGTTTTTTCCCCCGAGTGCGCTCAGTCATGACTCAAAAGAGATACAATGAACGTGCGACGCGGAAAATCTTGATTTATAGCTCTCGTCGGCCTGCCAAGTGTGAAACGGATGGACCGACGACTGATCAAATTGTCGTCCGTCTGCTCCACGTAAGCACAGCTCGGACACAAAATGCTGCAAAGGAGGAGGAAGTGAAGTGACCCCGCAGTGTCTGAAGGTGAAACTGGAAAAAAAAAAAGGAAAGCTCATAAATTAGCAGATTATAGCTGGTCTGTTTAATCTGTACAAAAAACACCACAATTCACATACCAGACCATTTCTTGGACAGGAACAATGACTTCACTCTAGTTAATACTGGTTGCCCAGCAACAGGTCTCTTAGGCCAAGGAAAGAATTCATAAATATTTGCCTTTTTATTATTATTATTATTTTATTTATTTTTTTACAAGAGAACCTTTTCCACGAGTTTTTTTTTCCTAATAAATAACAATAATATACGTGGTCACAGCTCTCCATGTGCACAAGATGAACACATTAACATTTTGCAGAATGTATCTGAACTTTTGCATAGAATAATTAGGTTTAGTAAGGTGACCATATT
Organism: Festucalex cinctus; assembly: GCF_051991245.1. NCBI lineage: Eukaryota > Metazoa > Chordata > Actinopteri > Syngnathiformes > Syngnathidae > Festucalex > Festucalex cinctus. Next base: position 28,345,325 of record NC_135421.1, read on the forward strand.
TTGATTTAAAAAAAAAAAGAAAAAAAAAAGAGAACACTTGGTCCAGCTTGGTGATACGATGATGCTGATAATGAAGTTTACTCAAAGATGCCGTACATTATAATATAATTATACTGTATACCTCCTCTCCACGGGTAGAACAAAAAAACATAACTTCCTTTTGAAGTCTTACTTAACAAATTAATAAATAACGACAACGTTCGAAGCCAAAGCTTTTTTGCTCCCACCATTGACTTTTTTTTTTCTTTTTTTTCTTTTTTTTTTCCTTTTTCTTTTACGGGCAGGGATTGAACCCGTGCCACGACCACGTTTCCGGTTTGCAAGCACAGAGCGCTACTAGTGAGCTAAAGTCCTGAGCCGCTGACATAACCGAAGACCTTTGAACTCTCAGTAAGGTATGTAAAACAGAGACCTACTTTTTTTTTCTTAAAAATATAAAAAATATACAATAAAAAGATGCACTCTTAAATATGCCTTGTTTTCCCCCTACACCCCTCGCAGTCTGCAGGCTACTAGTCAGTGCATTCTGCCTCTCATTTGGCGCACAATGAAAATAGGACAATTTCATGAATTTATAACCCCCTGGATAGGATACAAAAATGTGGACATATCCGGGCAAAAGAACACATCTGGTCACCAAGTAGTCCAAAACCATGATGCTCCCTCCACTTATACTTCACAGTTTGATGGTGGCCTGCTGTGCCTTTGTTTTTGTTTTTTTGTTTTTGTTTTTCCCCTCCCGCACACATAGCATTGTGTTCCTTCAAAACAATTCAACTTTGGTTTCATATGTCCACCCAATAGCTTGTAGCAACACTGTGTAACATCCAGGAACTCTTTTGCAACCTTCAAAGGATGTAGCAATGCTTTTTGTAAAGATGGGATTAATCAAGTGCAGCTCTAAATGAAGATAAGTAAGATACCCAGGGAACTACCGTATTTTTCGGATTATAAGTCGCAGTTTTTTTTTTTTTTCATAGTTTGTCCGGGGGTGCGACTTATACTCTGGTGTGACTTATGTGTGAAATTATTAACACATTATTATATCATTTCACGTTATTTTCACACTAAACCGCAAGAGGGCGCTCTAGGCTTGTGTTGATAAGTTCAACATTGCCGGTAGAAGAGGAAGCGGCGCATCGTCTACCTCCCGAGTTGGGGGAGTTGTTTAAAAGTGACACCGAGGATGAAGATTTCAATTGGATTTAGTGATTTGGAGTGAAACTGATAGTTTGGTAAACTTGTTAGCATGTTCTTTATGCTAGAGTTATAAGAATAACTTGTAGTGATGGGAACATAATTCACCCACGGAACGTTGGCAGTTAGCCTGTTAGCTTCTAGCTGAGTGGGGAGTTGCTGTTCAGACCTCAGAAGCTGATGTCAATAAAACGCCAGCCTTTGGCTCCGCCTCCGACTCCCGTCACTGCTCGCTACAAACTCTTAATATGTTACGTCGTTACTGACATTAGCAGGCATGTCAGTGCCGAAAAATGCAGAAAAATACGGTATTTATGTTGCTGTGAGGTTAATAAAGTGCAGTTTTAAATGAAGCTAATATGCAGTCGCTACCAAGCGTGCTACAGGATTAATGAAGCACATCTATCGAAAATGTTTTCAAAGAAGACTAACTATGTGATTATAGGAAGATACGACAGCTTACCTACATTATCATTCAATAAATCAAATTAATTTATAAAACACTTTAAAAACGACAGCTGGGGAACAAAATGTTGCACAAGATGAATTAAATGCGATTACATAAAACATTAGGAACCAAATCCGCCATAAATAAATAAAAATGCGTGATGAAAATCAACATCTCATGCTCGGTTCAAAGCCAAAGAGTAACTAAGTGAAATTTTTATTGAGACAGCCTGGTATTGATAAAGAACATAAATCTACGTATGTGTCTATCAATCATGTGACTAAAGTTAGCCAAAACGTTCATAAAGACAAACTGCTTTTTAAGTCGTATATTTCCCACAGCATCTGCTTCTGGCCTGCTGAGTAACACGTGTCACGCAACATTGGCAGAACACGGCTATCCTCTGTCTCTGCGGCGTCTGCGCCTCACCCGTAACGAGCCCGTAATCGAGAGCACGACACAATCTGGCACGACGCGTGCCGATTTATTTTGCTAAAGTCTTTCGACGGTCGCTAAATCGTACTTGCGCATTCCTGCGCTATTGAGACACTCGTGGATCCCTGGCAGGAATTCTGCTTCAACTCACTGTCTTTTTTTTTTTTTTTTTTTTTTTTCTTGGGGAGGTGAGGATGAGTTCAACCTCACTGTTGAGAATTCCGTTCACTATTTCATTAGCGTAATTATTTAATAACACAGTATTAGCAGCTTACACTGTGGAATGTGTCAAAACTGTTTTTAAAGGCGGCGCCTTTGCACTCTTTGTTAATATAATAAAGACCAGATGGAAAAAGGAATTTAGTTGCCATTCGAGCTAAGTTATCGTTTTGTCTTTGCTTCCAGGTGGATTTACAGATATGGTGGCATTTTTATGAGAAAAATGAAAAATGATGTGGCACCTATCACATGGGGAACGTTTAGTGCCACCTTTCACTTTCTGGCCTCAATTTCTTTGAAAAGGAAAAACTTTTTAGATTTATTCTAGGGATGTTCGATACCACTTTTTTCCAGACCGATACTCAGGACCCTCAGTACTCACCGATACCAACTGCCGATACCAGTAGTACATTTTGACAAATAAAAAAAAACACGAAAAGATATTTTTAAACAAATATATTTCCTTTAATTTGACACAAAAAAAAACAGCACAGTCACTCTTCAATAGTCTTAATGCTCACAAAGGTCAGGAAAGTCAGTAATTTTGGACTTGTATTATTTTAAACATAACTGTGTGAGCTTTGAATGCAAAAATAAAATCCAACAAATGTATCTTTTCTGACCACAGCATCATCTGTTGGATCAGTTGAAGCGCTACCGCTAATGCAGATACAGATTTGGGTGGAATCCCAAAAAAAGTTAGTGACATCAAGGGAGTGCAGGTGTGGAGGTCACAGGGGCGTCCCTCCTGGTTTTCCTCATCAGTCAGTCATTCCTGAGGTGCACATCATGTCCAGATGTTCCTGCACGTAAAGGGTGCATACGATGCTCTCTATCTACCTTTCTTCAGTCGCATGCGAATGTGACTCCTCGAGAAAAGGGAGTTCAGCATCAGTTAGTTTGAAGTCGACACGCCATTCAGATTTATAAATATACATTCCCCCCCGATGTTATGACTCTCCGTCTGAAAAGTCAACCTTGACCCCCACGCCAGAGTTATTTGAGCACTTCTAACTTTTATCTTAAGTCGTCCCAGCAGAGTAACACTGCAACGCTGGTCTACGGCGTAAACTTTCAGCACGACTAAAAAAAAAATCAAGTCACGTGACCCTGATGCCAGAGAAAGTAAAAGACAAGTTTATGTACAACTGCTGAACCACTACTTTTAATTGGCGAGTCATAATCTGAGTTTGCATTTATGACAATAACGACTGCCGTATTTTCCGCATTATAAGGCGCACCTTCAATGAATGACATGTTTTCAAACTTTTTCCATATATAAGGCGCTACAGTAGAGGCTGGGGTTACGTTATGCATCCATTAGATGGCGCTGCGCTCAAGGGAATGTTAACAAAACAGTCAGATAGGTCAGTCAAACTTTATTAATAATTTACAAACCAGCTTTCTGACAACTCCATTCACTCCCAAAATGAATAAACAGCTGTTTTATTTTCTCCAAGGTAAAGTATTAGCATTAGCTAGCGATCCAAGATGGCGGGATCTTCTGCGCATGCGCGTCACCGATCGTGCGGGGTCACCGATAGCGTCTTGACAGCAAGACCTGTTGCGGCTCAATATTGATCCATATATAAGGCGCCCTGGATTATAAGGCGCATGGTCAGTTTTTGAAAAAATTGACGGCTTTTAGGTGCGCCTTATAGTACGGAAAATACGGTAAATCCTGAAACCCAAACTGCAATCCTTCTTATTTCAATTAACTATTATCCATCCATCTATTTGCTGGAGTGCTTATGCGCAGCATATGTTCGTTTATGAGAATGGTAGCATGCTATGCTATGCTATGCTATGCTATGCTATGCTATGCTATGCTACGCAAGACTAGCCAGGGAATTTTTACAGTAAATTCCATATGTTATGTCTTCAAAGGTATTCAGTTTTACAGGTTTCACCTTACTGTACAGTTTTTTTTTGTTTGTTTTTTTATCTTTCGTGTGCCACCATCTTTTTCATATAAAACGACCACAGGTTGAGTGAACTGGCATTTATGAGAATATAAAAAGAACAAGAATTTACAGTGATGTTCACACTGTTACTAACACGGTATATCACGAGCTACTTTTACGTTTCGGCTCTTTCACAAATCAGCCGAAGGGGCTTCGTGGAAACGCTGAAGCTGATTAATTATTCACATAAACGAGGCCACCTGATGATTTTCCAGCGTGGGTTCGAGAAGATCCAAAACTGACTTTGTCGCCCGCTGGCATCACATGCGCGCCACTTGCACGCGTTGCCCCGTCACGCACGATTGCGCGGGCGGCGCATTTTTACTGCGCGGAAAAACCGGCGCGCGCCATCTGCGCAACACAAGTCTTGACTCACGAAGGAAGAATTTGTGAGAAAATCTTTGGGCGAGATCTGCTTTGCCATTTACGAGGCCACCTACTCAGCACTATTTATACCAATATAATCCGCATTGTGGGAAGAGGCTAGGAGCAAAGTAGGAAACACTTAATTAAGAAGGTGGATTAAAAGTGGAAAATAATTAAAACTGTGTGCAGACTATGCAAAAGGGCACCTGTGCTTTCTTCTGGGTGACTTTAATACCGCCATTCATGCGTGCAAGTTTCCACCAGTGGTGGAAAGTAAAGTACAAATATTTTATAATTGTACTAAAGTACATTTTTACACCAAAAAAATAAATAAAATAAAATAAAATCTTGACAATAATATGCAGCCCCACTAGTCTAAATATGGTATTCTAGTGATTAGTGAATATTGTGTAAGTGGAATATGAGTTAAGCACTTAAATCCAGCAGTTTTTCATCGATATCAGAAGGCGGCCATTTTGCCACTTGCTGTCAAGTGATGATGACATCACTGTTGCTCAGGCCTCGGGTAACAACCAATCACAGCTCAGCTTCAGAAAACAGTTGAGCTGTGATTAATCATTGCCTGAGCAACTCCGATGTCATCTTCTGTCGATAGCAAGTGTCAAAATGGCCGCCTCCTGAGATGGACAAAAACTGCTGGAGTTTGCGTCATAACTCATATTCCACAAATGTAATATTTAGACTAGTGAGGTCACATATAACAATGGTAATACACTGTTTTGATGGCATAAAAGTGTGATGCTATGCTAACCCTAGCTAGCCGATTTTTGCTTCTCAGTCAGAGCGCGATGACAGTTAATGAAAGAGGGAATGATTTACAGTGCCGTTTTTTGTTTTGTAAGTTATCAAAACATCCATCCTTTTTCTTGACCGCTTATTCCTCACAAGGGTTGCAGGGGGTGCTGGAGCCGATCTCAGCTGGCTCTGGGCAGTAGGCGGGGTTACACCCTGGACTGGTTGCCAACCAATCGCAGGGCACACAGAGACGAACAACCATCCACGCTCACACGCACACCGACGGGACAATTCGGAGCGTCCAATTAACCTGCCATGCATGTCTTTGGAATGTGAGAGGAGACCGGAGTACCCGGAGAAGACCCACGCGGGCACGGGGAGAACATGCAAACTCCACCCAGGAAGGTCCGAGCCCGGACTCGAACCCGAGTCCTCAGAACTGGCAGGTGGACGCGCTAACCACTCAATCACCGTGCTGCCCGTTATCAAAACAAGTTTTGTATAAAATAATCAATAAACATTAGGGGTGTGCCAAAAAAATCCATTCATAAAAGAATCGAGATTCTCATTTGTTAATCGAATCGATATTTAATATCCAAAAATCGATTTTATTTAAATTAGAAATGAAGAAGAAGGGAAGAAAATGTGTTTCGACTTTGAACTTTATTTTTTTTTTCTACTCTTGTTTTTTGAAGCCTGTTCTTCTTCGGTAGAGGGTGTGGCTAATTCTTCCACGGCTCGTTCCCGCCCTCTCAAATCTCAATGCGTCCAGTTTTGTGGCCTGGCTCGCTGCATGTGTGTCCGTGTGTGTCCCAGATACGGACCCCCTACTCCACTTTTGGTGGGCCCAGGTGACGGATGACGTCTGGAAGCCGTGAAGTTGTAGTTTACTCTGTTGAAGCAGCTTCCACACTCTTCCTGATGATGGACGTTTGAGTGTGTGCGGATAATGTCTGCAGAGAATGAGTGACGGCTTGCATGCGTGTTTGCGCCTGTGCCACCTTTCCAGATGTTAATACGTTATTGATCACCAGGTGACGAGCTTGTGAGGGGAAGCTATTTAATATTGTAGCAAAAAGAGGTGAAACGCACACCGACGCACCTCCCACCTTCAATGTGTGTTTGTTCGACCCCCCTCGCCGCTCATCTAGAATTACAAGGAGCACGCACCAAGTCGAAGGTCAGGATGGAGAGCCGAGTTTTGGTTGCAGCCTTTCGCTGTCCCGCTGCGACCTCAATGAAAATAATCATCCATCAGTCTGCAGCAGTGGTGTCCAAACTACGGCCCGGGGGCCATTTGCGGCCCGCCGTCCATTTTTTTAGTGGCCCGAGACATATGCTAAAAATGGCATTTTACTCAGTTCAAATAAAATAAAAACAAAAACAAAAATGTTTGGAGATGGTCAAAGTAAGAAGGGGGGTGTCAAAAAACACAGGTGCCATTAAAGGTTATTTTAGTTGACTAAAACTAACGAAATAACTAACATTAAAATTCAAAAAACAATTCCATTAACAAAATAAAATAAAAATGAAAATGCTTTTTAAAAAAAATGAAAACTAACTGAAATTACATTTTATGTTTACAAAAAACTATAATTATAGCAAAAATGTCCTTCATTTTAGTCTTTGATGTGATTTTTAGTAGATTTATTTGGATATAAACCGGAATAATGATGTTTGAAAGTATGTCACACAGACGTGACGTCATCTAGCAGCAGCCAATAGAAAAGCACCAAAAGATGACGTCGCTCCCATAATGTTTTTTAAATATTGCGCACAAGTAATACACATTTAAATAAAAAAAACTAATAAAAATACTGAAACTAACAAACTAAACTAAAATTAAGCCTTTTTTAAAAAAATAACTAAACTAATAAAAACTAACAAATGAAAAATTCCAAAACTATAATAACCCTACTGCCATATTACAAATAAATTGGTTTATATACTGTCGCATTTTTCTAAATGTGCAAATATGCACAAATGAATTATTAGTTTTATTTTTAGGACTAAACACAATTTCTCTTCATAACATGATGTGGCCCTTGCGTCCTTCGGATTTTCTCTATGTGGCCCTCCAATGAAAAAGTTTGGACACCCCTGGTCTACACGCAAGAGAAAGACATTGAACAAAAAGCAGATTCGGGACAAAACCAGAACGGTATTTTAGTGATTATTCATGGGCGAGGCCAAAAACGTAAAGATTTGCAAGAGTTCATATTTCAGATGAAAAGAAACTAAACAGTTTAAAGTCGGGGATTTAAAATGATCCTCTCATGCCCTTGTGAGTGTTAAGTTTGTTAACCTCAGCATTTAAGTGCACTTCACCGTGTGAGAGAAGCAATTTTTAAGAGTCTAAGAAGAAGTGACACTTAAACGAATTACCTTTCAAAGTCATTTTTTTTTTTTCTGGCCTGCTATCACTAAGGGCAAAAACGTGCCTTGACAACACTGCAGTTCTGACCTTTTACCTTTGACCAAAGTGTAATTAGCCCAAATCACAAGCTTGCATTTGAGCATTTAAAGACATTCTTCATGTGATATGGAAAGATCCCATATGACCATATTCATATCTGTACATTCCTGGGCAGAGTGACAACCTCGTGGTTAGCACGTTCACCTCACAGTTGTGAGGTTCTGCGGGCTTTAGAATCTTGGCTCCAGCCTTCCTGAGTGGAGTTTCCATGTCGTCACTGTATGTATATACATCGTTTTTTCTCCCAGTACTCCGACTTCCTCCCACACTTTAAAAGACGCCATCATCGAATCCATACTGGAGAGAAGCCGTTAAGCTTCAATCAGTCTGCCCCTCCTCTCGATTTATAGGCTGAAATACGCTCCAGATAAAAAAAAATAAAAAAAAAACAGAAACAGAAACCCAATGAGGACAAACACGATTGGAAAATGGATGGATGACTGCAAGACCTCAAAATATTCGCATGAGCTTAACTCCCACTCTTTGCCTTGCTCACAATTGCTGCCTGTCAAAATTGGCTTTTCAATTTTCCGGCTTCATAATAGGTGGCGACAGAGGCAAAACGGCATCAGCAAGTATGTAAATGGGAGTAGTGGAAAGCTGGGACTGGAGACGTTTGGCATTCACTTGAAGTCTGAAAGAAATGGTCACTGTCTGAAAACTACTGTTAATTAAATTAAACATCAACTGAGATTCTGGAACTGACGTCATCATACAACAATTTACCAGGTGGTGGGCTGCCACGTTGCTGTTGATTTCTGGATTCTCTTTGGAAATGCCGGTCAACTGTAATGTCTCTTTCACATCCTTTTTGACAGGCTTTTTGTGGCAAAAGGACGGACTAGCACCAAATCCAGAGTGTAGTCCACCTATCGCACAAAGCCAGCTGTGATAAACTGCGTTTCCATTACCCTCAGTGTTGCGCAAAAGGCACGTTTCGCAAAAGTAAGCCGGTAATGGAAACACCGGATTTGCGAAAACCCCCCCAAAACAAAACAACTCAAATATCGCAAAAATGTTTTTGCGCTCTCATCAGGTGCTTTTTGAGAATATTCTTTCATCAAAAATGGATGTTAAAAAATCGATCCGGCTGCCTATTGAATCGATTCGAGAATTGCGTGCTGTAGTATTGCGATATATTGCTGAATCGATTATTTTTTTTTTTTTAACACCCCTAAACTGTACTATCATACCATGTGGGAAATTGGTACGTAAATAGAAACACAAGCCACAGCAGAGTAGACGAATACTAGTAGACGACTGAGGCGTTTTGAATCTCAAAAAGACCCTGAAAAGTGGATTTATCCTGACAAAAAGAACACATCTGGTCACCTCGAGTCTATTGGATCAGTTGCACCTCAATTAAGCAAAACATTGGCACAATCCATCCCCCCCCCCATCTTCAAATATGTGCTGTCCCACGGCGATGCGGCTCGGCGCTAATCACTATATTAACTGTTCAAAGTGACCCGTGCGGCTCGGTTAACCCGACATCTTTCTGCTGTTTGCGAACAATGAAATGTCTGCAGCTGTGACAACACTGACAAGTGAAGGCAAATAAAGCTGGTAATTGATACGCGGCGGAGACTCGACACCGCGCTGGGGCTGACCAGCGGACAGCGGAGGACAAACGGCCCCGGTTCAGCTTCTGGAAATCTATTCAGAACCAACACAAAAAAAAATAAAGGGCCAGAGGGGGAATATAACCCTCGGCGTGTTTTCATTTGGTCAATTGTGCGAGTGAACGCTGAGACCGGGTGTCACGCACACACATTGGGCGTGTTGCCCCCCCCCAACGTCAGTCCCTCCACGCCCTCCTCATCCGGAAATGGCCGCTTCCTCCCGCCATTCATCTCGTGCTGATTTGTTTTATTTCTCAGGAGCCGTTTTACAAAAGTCATTTGTCAAGCCCTGTGAAACGGTGCCTAGCAAAACAGCGAAGAGGAAACTCGTCGCTGGGCCGAACGGGATCAGAGGAACATCAGAACCATGTAACGACCGGAGACGACCTCCACGCTGGCGACTTTTCGCTCTCGGAATGTAAAGCAGACGGTCAAATGCAGTTCAACATCGACATGTTGCGCGAGTTCGGGAAGCTGCTTGGCATATTCTCGCTGTAAGAATTACAGTTAGGCATAATTTCTCAAGTTACGCTAATTTTAACGTATTTATTTCGGTAATATACCATTTTGTGTTTTACAGCTCTTGACTGTTGCATTTTAACACATTTTTACTGTAAAAAAAATTAAGGTATATTTCTTCAAAAATGATTAACAGTTTTATACTGTAAATTCAAACTTAAAAAAAAAAAGTAATTTTGACAGAATAATGTCGTTCATTTAACGGTAATTACTCTTTTGTGAATTTACGGTATTTTTAATTAATTTTGGCTTTTTTTTTTCATTTTAACAGAAATGATGTGTTTTTGGCATATTCTCACTGTAAGAATTACAGTTAGGCATAATTTCTCAATTTACGGTAATTTAATTTATTTTTACAGTAAAGTATATCTGTTTAATTTTAACTCAATTTTATGAATTGTTATGACATTACTGTATCAATGACTAAAAGATGCAGCCATGTTTCTATTTAAGATTTTTTTTCTCCACTTTTATGTTAACAAGAGTATGTGAACTTACAAAAAAAAAATTATTGTACCTATATTTTATTGTGCATTTAGAACAGATATAAAATTTGCAATTAATCATGAGTGCACTATTGAAGTCATGCGATTATTTACGAGATTACAAATTTTAGTCGCCCCGAGTTCAAATATGAATTCTGCTATTCAGGCTAACGATTTTGGTCACAGAAAACCCACTTAGGAAAGATGGGAAAACATTTCTCTGCTCTTGGGCCATCTTAAAATGTTGCAGGCAATATTTGAGGTCACGATTTTTTTTTTTAAACTCAGTTGAACGCGGTGATCGATCATTGCCAAGAGCCTCTCACACGCTCCTTTTTTCTCGCCTGTTTCCTCGTCTTTGTGGCTTTCCACTTCTTACTTGACAATCATGCCAGGTTTTTGTGGTTCAATAAAAACGAATACGGTGCAGTATGTGCAGCATCAAAAGCCGATACAGGCTCCCAATTTTTCTGTTGTTGGATGTCGGCTGATGTGCCGTATTTTCTGGTTCGGTGTGCGACCAACTTGCCGACTGCAAAATTTTTTGTGATGGTTTACTTCAGTTCAGTTTGGACGCGTCGCTCGTTGTGCGGTTGGACAAAGATGCCTGCCAACGATTACCAATTTGCGGCAGGAGGGGGGGAAAAAAATCCAAATGTCTCTTTTAGAATAAACATGAGGACAAATTTATTCTAAAAGGATGTGCTGCAGGGCTGCACAATATATCGAAAAAATATCAATATCGCGATATTGGCCTATGCGATATGCATATCGCAAAGACATGCAATAACTTTGATATGGAATTTTAAGCTTTTATCTGAATTTGACCAGTCAGATTGTCAGGTTTACCTGTTTGACATTTATTAAACGTGACAAAAAAAAAAAAAAGGAGAGAAGACACTCAGTTCAAAACTTGCAAGGAAGGAGGAGAGGAACTGACTGATACAAATTCACCACTGGACTCTGGAAAAAAAAAAACCAAAAAATCCCCTCCTCACCCTCTCTTTTTATTTGGTTTCCACGCCCGTAGTTCCATGGGTGTTCCAACCCTAATGCAAATGCAAAACATAGTTGGAATACAGTGTACTCAACAAAAATGTGCATTGCCATCCAATAGTTGAACATTATCGAGGTTTAATTACAACTAATTAAGAATACATTGAGTAGGATTATTTTGCCGCATGAATAAAAATGTCATTCTTTCATTAGTCATTTCTTTAGGCACATGTTAACTAATGCAATAATATCGATATCGCTATATTCAGCAACTATATCGCATGTTTTTTCCGATATGGTGCATCCCTAACGTGCTGAATGTTTTTTTGTAAAAGGCTTCTGCTTCATCAAAACCTACTTCGTGTTGAATTCCGCACGAGCAGCGCTTCCTGGGACGTCTGATAAATGTGTCATTGTTTTACAAAAAGACGAAATGAACGTTTGTTTGTTTTTTCAAATGAACAAGCGTGAGTTTTTTTTTTTTTTTTCACTCCCAGTGAAATTCCAGAGTGTGACCCCAGACTTGAACCAAGGAGGACATTTGTCTGCGTTCGACTTAATTGCAGACAAAACAGTTCTCGCAGTCGAAAGGTTGATGAGGTTTTCCTCACTTTGGGAAAACACATCAATCTTTTGCTGGAGAAGAAGAAAAAAAAATACAGCATTGTCTTTCTATCATTATGTCAAGGCTGGCAAAATAAGCAAAGATTACTTTATGACAAGCATGGCGCTACACCGGGACAAGACGGTGCTTCAGAAATATGTATAACCTTGAAAAAGATGGAATTGTGTTTTACATGTATTTTGTTTTTATCCATTTAATACAGCTTGAAAACATGGAGGAATTCACAACTAGTTATTTCCTCCTTTTCGTCTGTTTGATCATCTTCTTCACAGCGTCTGACAAAACGCTGGATGAATGGATGAATGGGGGGGGCAGTCTAACCACTAGCTTTGGCATGAAATGTGAAAAGAATCAGCACCCCTGTGTTGAAAAAAACATTAAAAACCTTTATCACTCAGGTGGGCCCATACGCTATACATCACATTCTGGAAATCTGGAAAAGATTACATTTTATTTTTTTTTTTGTACTCTCCAAAAAGTCACGGGATGGTTTTACGAGGTCTTGAACCCCCAGCTTGCATCGGGGGGAATTTGGTACTAAAAAGTAACTTATTAGTAACAATTTCCCCCTTTTAAATTACTAAGTTACTCATAAAGTAACTTAACAGTTACTTTATGAGTAACTTAGTTACTTTAACAATAAAGTAATCAGTAAAGTAATGATTACTTTTTTGAGGAGTAATCAGATTATTTTTTCAAGTAATCTGTGACAACACTGACTATGTCACATCGAACGTATAAATCAAAGAAGCAAAACATTTTTAGGTGACCACCACAAGGGAGCATTTTTGAAACAACTTTTTTAAAAACATTGGATTTGTACCCTGGCGGGTATTTTTGCTTGTCTCAAGCAGATAATTTAGTGTGCGTGCACCACTGGTTCGCAAAGACCCAAAATGTGTGGTGAAATAATTATTTAGGTGGATTTTACATTGTTTTTTTTGTTTTTTAATTGCTGATTAGATAAGCTGTAACTAGCGAAAGCTGAGATTGGAAATTTAATGGAGGAAAAAAGTAGTAGGAAAAAAAAAATCTAAACTGAAGCTTTATTTAAAATTGTGTAATATTCTAGAGCCTTTACAAATTTAATTTATATTTGTTGTGACAGGTTAATTGTGGATTTTCATCAGATTTGAATTATTTGATCCAGTTTTTTTTTTCTAGTATTATATTTTCATTTCCACCGAACATCTGCCCAACATGTGTGTCTCACGTTTGCTCCTGTGCTGACAACAAAACCAGCTTTTCTTTATTTTCCAAAACCTCCTCATGAGATTTCCTTCCCAAGTCTTCATCATTATTAATTCAAGAGTTTTTAATTTGCTTGAAGTGGGAGCAGAGCGAGCCCGAAAGTTTGGATATGCGCCAGCAACAATAAATAAATGACAGCTTCACGTGTATGCGCTTGCCCGTGTTCAAACTCAGATGCTTTAAATGACTCCACGCCGATTCATCGTTCATACAAACGATATCAGCGAGCCGTGAAGCCGCGGACCATTAATGGCTTTCATCCCCGGCCAATTCATAAATCGTGCCCAAACGGACAGGCCCATTAAGAACGTCATGAAAGTAGATGAAGTCGTTGCTACATCAAATATCTAGAGCAGTGGTGTCCAAAATACGGCCCGGGGGCCATTTGCGGCCCGCCGTCCATTTTTTAGTGGCCCGCGACGACATATGCTCTAAAAATGGCATTTGACTCAGTTCAAATCAAATAAAAACAAAAAAATGTTTGGAGAAGTGAGAAGTGAGAAGGGAGGCTGTCGAAAAACACGGGCGCTATTGAAGGTTATTTTAGTGAACTAAAACTAATGAAAAAATAAAAATTCAAAAAACTATTTCGTTAACAAAATAAAATACAAACATATGTTTTGTTTTTTTTTAAAAAGAAACTAACTATAATTACAGCAAAAATGTCCTATGTTTTAGTCTTTGGTAATTAATTGAATGCATGAGCCTTTGGGGATGATTTTAAATGTGATTTTTAGTCGATTTATTTTTATATCAACTGGAATATTGCGCACAAGTAATACACATTTAAAAAAAAAAAAAAACTAACACTAAATTTATGTTTACTGTGAGCATGAATATTTAATCAACTCAGATTCATACGCCAAAAAAAAACAAAAAACTGAGGACAAGACATTGCACATTCCAAACAAAACACAAACAAGGTCACTTGAATGATCGAAAACCAAAAGTTTTGCGTGTGAGAGTGAATCAGTGTGCATAAAACAAAACAAAAAAAGAACGTCTTGAAGAAGCTGAGGCAAGAGGTCAAAGCAGCAGGTGGCGTCTGCTTTGATTTTTTTTTATTTTTAAGTATCACATGGTCTGAGGGGGTGAGGAAGTGGTGACCTTCACACAGTAGGAGCGCTGCAAGGCCAGGAGGGCGTCACAGGCGGGAAAGAAGCTGGACAGCGCGTGAAAGGCATCGTCGACAAACAAAAAAAAAAAAAAAAAAAGGCACCGTCGACACATCGCTCACGCGCCGTTTCCTCCTCACGAGGACCACCGCTGGTGCTAACAGCTGCTGGCCAGGTCGGCAGCGAACCAAGAACCTGCTGAGCACTTTTTTTTTCTTCTTTTTTTTTTTTTAAACACCTCCGACGCTTCAAAGAAGAAGGTGGATATTCTTTCCCATTGAGGTCGTTCCAAAAAGAGGAACAATGTCATAGAACAGGAAATGGAATTCCACAGAAGTCTCCGTCCTGGCTGCTCAGTACAATATGGCGACAGCCACACTAAATTGGCATTCATAATTAAAGATCTGAATGTCAGGCCAGAAAGATTCTGGGTTTGAATCTCAACTTAGATCAGGGGTGTGCAAACTTTTTCATTGGAGGGCCACAAACAGAAAATCAGAAGGACGCAAGGGCCACATCATGTTATGAAGAGAAATTGTGTTTAGTCCTAAAAATTGTACAAATAATTTATTTGTGCTTTTGCATATTTAGAAAAATGCGACAGTATATAAATCAATTTATTTGTAATATGGCAGTATTATAGTTTTTGAATATTTCCTTTTAGTTAGTTTTTATTAGTTTTCATGGTGTTCTGCTTTTATTAGTTTTAGTTCTTTAATAAATGCTTAGTTTTAGTTAGTTTCAGTATTATTATTATTATTATTATTTTTTTTCCATGTGTATAACTTGTGCGCAATATTTAAAAAACACCGTGGGAGCGACGTCATCTGAAGGTGCTTTTCTATTGGCTGTTGCTAGATGACATCACTTCTGTGTGACATACTTTCCAACGTCATTATTCCGGTTGATGTCAAAATAAATCTACTAAAAATCACACCAAAGACTAAAACGAAGGACATTTTTGCTATAATTATAATTTTAGTTAGTTTTGTAAACATAAAATTTAATTTCAGTTGGTTTTCGTTTTTTAAAAAGCATTTTCGTTATTTTTTTTCCATTAACGAAATATTTTTTTGAATTTTAGTTTATTTTGTTAGTTTTAGTTAACTAAAATAACCTTTATTAGCACCTGTGTTTGTCTTCTTATGTTGACCATCTCCAAACATTTTATTTTTTATTTTTATTTGAACTGAATCAAATTTCATTTTTAGCATATGTCCCGGGCCACTAAAAAAATGGACGGCGGGCCGCAAATGGCCCCCGGGCCGTAGTTTGGACACCCCTGACTTAGATCCTTCTGTGTGGAGTTTTGCATGTTCTCACTGCGCTTATGTGGGATTTATCCGGTTTCCGCCCGCATTCCAAAAACAAAAAACAAAAACCATGCATGTTAGGTTCATTGAAGATTCTAAATCAAGGACGTGAAACGCTTTCATCGAGGGCCACATCGCGGTTATGGCTGCCCTCAGGGAGGGAAACCACATACAGTACATAAATCTGTAATTGCTGGTGGCGTACGGCCAAAAAAAAATATATATATCATGGTTGGATAATGTACGTTGGTCTCATGTTTTTGATATTTGAAATTCAACACCGGTTGCTTGAATATGTTCTTTTTTGAAAAGTAACATCAGAAGTTTGTCTTCGATTGCGAAGCTTTTTTTTCTTTCTTTTTTTTAATGGCAATGACGTCAGCATGCCAGAAGCTGAGCTACGTGTGGTAGGTTACTGTTTACAGTTGAGGTGTGACTCGAACAGCAGACAATGACACAACGTGTCCCTTACCTGCACTAAAACCTGAGTTAGTTCGAATCAAAATGTTTGAGGAAACCGTTTGCAATGATACGTTTAAGTTTAATACATTCAAACAAGTTAAAAGGGAAGTCAAGTCAAAATCATTTTCTAATGTATATTCCATGCGCACCTTTTTGGTACTGTGATTAATATTGCATTTTTAAATATGAAGACAGAAAGAAAGTAATGGCTGGATCATTTTGTTATTCTTATTTTTATCTGGCTAATTTTTATAAAGTAAAACAAGTTATTTGGGAACAAAATATGTTATCAGTAGGCCTTAAAAAAACACACACAACTGAATTACTAGTGCAAAAATCTACTTTTGAGTTTGGTTAATTTTGTACAAGTATAAATGTTAACTTAATTATTATTATTATTATTTTTTTTAGATGTACTGGTTTACAATGTGTGATATGATTTCTCTTGCATGTGATTATTGTTTTGTTGGTTTTTTTATGATTGAAAACTAGTTTTGAACAGAAGTCTGTTGAAAAATTGCAAGCTTTTCTGGGTCATTAAAAAAAAAAAAAAAAAAAAAAAGTACTTGGAGGGCCAGAACTGTCCCACGGGCCATTGGTTTGGGAAAGAAAGAAAAAAATAAATAAATAAAATTAAATTAAATAAAAAAAAAGAAAAGGATACAACATAATATATTGTAAATTATTGGGAAGACCTCCGAGGTGACCCAGTTTTAGAACCAAGTCCAAAGAGGACATATGAAGATGCAAAGTTATTATGATAGCAGTCAAGTACTGAGACACAATATTTTCACTGTTTAATATATTTTGACAGCACAACAAGGGAGGCCTGCGCCGTTCTAGACACGTTCCACTTCCCCAGACGCAATCACATGACATCATGTCGGCATAATTATGAAATGATATCTTGCATCAGATGGCAGCTATAAAAAAATAATAATAATGAAAAAAAAAATTGCCAACACACGCACACATTCACAAGACAAACCGCATTCATTTGGTCCTCTAATCAACACTTTATAGCGTCATATCACAACTGCTGCCTGCACGCAAGCAGTAAAGCTATTCGTTTATATTATTTGGTTGTAAAAGTCAGTAAGTGTGCGCATGTGTGGCCCTGATGTGCTGATGCAGCAGGATTAAGCTCCACAAATGTAATATAGAAATAACGTCACATTTGTCACACTCGGTCGGCTTACAGTTGAAGTCTTCAGACAATGTGAACCAAAGGAGATAATTGGTTTATTACGTCTCCCTTTTCCCAGCCAGTAGGAAACGACTTTTGACTTGTCCGGGAAAAAGGTCAAATGATGGTATTTATTGGCTACTGCTTGAATGGAAAGTGTTGGCAACGCGACTCTTGTTTATGACCTCCCCACACAATGCTAGCTTGCTTTGCCAATGCTGCCTCTAAAAATAAACTCACCTGCCTCGCACAGTCAATCAAAACCAGATATGTGCATAATGTGGGAATGATGTCATTTTAATAAGGCTTTATAGCCACAGTTATCAGGCACAGCTACGCTAAAGTCGCAAGCTAATGGAAGGGGAACGAAGAGGGCTAAGTAGCAGATAGTAGCCTTTTATGGCTGATAATAGGTTCCAAAGGGTAACTATGAACATGTGTATTATTTTCATTTTAGCACACACATCCCAGCATGGCAATTCTGAAGTTTGTTGGCTATCAAAAAAAAAAAAAAAAAAAGAAAGACTAAGAACGTGACTAACTAGCAGTTGGTAGCCTTTGATGTCTAATAAGCGGCTTTGCGAGGTAACTATGAACACATGTAAAGGCTTCTCTTTAGCACGTCACAGCGCAACAAAAGCTCAACACATAAGCTAGCAGAAAAGACTAGTGAGGATCATGCTAACTGGAATTTACCGTTCGGCTCTACGGGATAACTATGTTAACTGTTAAGTGTCATTTTAGTGCACACATCACAGAAAGAAAGAAAGATGCAGCTTAGTGGGAAAAGGTTAGCAGTTATTTATGTCTGATACAATAACTTATGAAGCACTGATAAGCTATTGTATATGAACCTGTGTAATGGTTTCATTTTGGCGCCCATCAGAACTCAATAATGCTTAAAAACAGGCTAGCAAAGCAGGATAACTAGCGGTGAGCAGCTTTATCGTCTTCTAAGAGACTTCATAAGGCAAATATGCACGTATATCACAGAACAAAGTTAAAGATGAATGGCTAGTGGAAAACACTAGGGAAGCAGGCTAAATGGCAGTAAGCAGTTTTTGATTATTATTTTTTTTGTCTGCTAAGAGGCTTAACGTTACTATGACAAACATCACAGTAAGACAATACTAAAGACGCAGGCTAATAGCAGCTTAGCAGACACATCATTGCGCAGCAATACGAAGGACACGGTAATGGAAAAAAAGGTTTGTATATATAGTAGGTTATCAATCTTTCACGCAAGGTTTCATAAGGTAACTATAAACACGTGTAATGGTTTCATTTGACTACACATCACTGTGAGGCAATTCAATGCTAGAAACAGACGAACAAGCAGTTCGCAGCCTAGTGCACACATGGTAAGGATTCCTTACCATTTCCTTACCTCACATTACTATATTGAAGGACTCGGGCTCATGAAAAAGACTAGCGAAGTAGAACAAATAGCAGCCTTACATTTGATATTTACAAATTTCAGAAGCTGCCTACACATCATACGCTCGTTAAAAGGGCTAGCAAAGCAGGCTAACTCGCATTTGTGTATGAAAAGAACCTTCAGAAGGTAGATTTGAAAACAAGCGGTCCAATTAAAGCACTTGACGAATCAACGTGCCATCTGGAGGTTGCATCAATCGTAACGGCAAGTCTCAACGGATACGAACCAAAAAAAAAAAAATGGAATCAAACACGTTTCTTCTTTGGCTGAAGGATTCAACTGAGGTGACGCCATGAGGTTTTCATACCTAGCATGTGAGAGCAGGACTTGAACAAGGAGCCAGTCAGTGGGCACACTAAAGTATGAGGCAGATGTGAGTGCAGTAGAGCAGTGGATGAGTGACAACGTCAAACAATTCAAGTGAGTATAAATAGATTGATTAAACATACCATTTCGCTAATACAGATCCTCTCTCAAAATACACACATACAAACTAATGCAGTGATTCCCATCCACTGAGCAGTGGCGCGTTCAGGCCGAAAAATGATTTCTTGCCTATGAATAATGTGTCTTTTGTTCATCTATGATTTGTGAAGAAATATAGATGAGATCGTCATTACTTCAGTCTATATACGTAGGCTATTTTTTTTTTCTTCCTTTTTTTGTGGCGTTTCTTATGCACTTTGGCCAAATGAATGTTGGGAAACACGACATTAATCAACCTTAAAAATATAAGGTTTGGACACACTGGTTTGGCTTTACAAATCACTAACCGTATACGTAGATACATATGAGATTTTACTAAATAAAACAGCTTTCGAAGTGCTTTTTATGTTCAGTCCAGCGATAGCGATGCGCTCCTGTCCACGGGATTTCTCGATATAGTTGCAGAAAATGTCTGCAAATGTCATTTAACGTCAAATATGACAATTGTCGTTGGTGGACGGAATTGGAATCACAAAAGCTTGAATGGGGAGCGCCTCATATCTGCGGCGGATTGTCAACGGCGGAGTACTCTGCGTCGGAAACGTTGGACGTCTCGATCAGGCGCGCCAGGCCAGTCCGCGTGGAGTACTTGAAGATGAAGGCTTTCATGAGGTCGTAGCGGTAGTTCCGGTTGATGAAATTGTAGAGGATGGGGTTGAAGCAGCAGTGCAGCAAAGACAGGCCCTGGGTGAGGTGCGTGGCCACGTACAGGAAATTCTCCAGGCCGCAGGTGAGAGGCACCACACCCAACTGGGAGAGCGAGTCCACCAGCAGCACGGAGTGGTACGGCCCCCAGCAGCCCAGGAACACAACGATGTAGGCCAGGATCACCCTGCGGCTCACGCGACGCTCCTGCTCCACCGCGGTGGACGATGGCGAGGACGCGCGAGCGAAGGCTCGGGCCAGCAGCGCGTAAAAGAACGCGATCACGGGGAAGGGGAGCGCGAATCCCAAGAGAATGAAGCTCAGCTGGACGCCCACCATCCACTTCACCTCCGTGTACACGGGACCGCACAGCACGCGGTCCCCGTGCGAGGCCTTCACCGTGCTCAGGAAGTACGTGTCTGGCAAGGAGGCCACCAGAGCCAAAAGCCAGACTCCGATGCACACCGTGCGGCGGATCGACTTCCCGCGCGCGCCGCCCTGGTTCTCCCGCTGGCGCGTCACGCTCAGGTAGCGGTCCACGCTCATGCACGCCAGGAAGAAGATGCTCCCGAAGAGGTTGACGGAGAAGAGCAGGTGCGTGACTTTGCACGCCGCCTCGCCCAAGGGCCAGTGGCCGTGCTGGGCCAGCGAGCTCACCCACACGGGCAGGGTGGCGCACACGCACAGGTCTGCCACGGCCAGGTGGGCGATGTAGGTGTGGGTCTCGTGGCGAGGGGCGGAGTCCCGCTGGGCGCGAACGTTCACCCACAGGACCAGCGCGTTGGCCGCCAGGCCCACCACGAAGATGAACGTGTAGAGGACGCACATGGAGTGGAACAGGGCGCTGCGGTTGAACGCCGTCAGGCACACGGTGGTGCCCACGCTGGAAATGTTGGAGAAGGCGTCGGAGAAGTTGAGATAGCCCATGGACTCCCACAGGTCCTCCATCTCGCTGGTGCTCAGGCTCATCTCAACAACCGCAGGGAGTTCCGCCAACCGCAGACGCGCTGAGAGGGATCCTGCAAAAAGAAGACGCGACCTCGTCACGATTGCAAATGTCTCTAGCTCTAGAAGTCAAATCAATGGCACCAAAGGCAATTTGGACACCTTTAGTCAAGGCTGTATGGTCATCGGTTTACAAAGCAAACATGGTGAAGCAGCATTTAGCTGTTATGCTGCACACAAATGGAAAAAGCTGCCAACAGAGGTGAAGTCAGCAGCAAGTAATTAATGATTTTAACTCTTTGACCGCCAAAAACGTTTAATAACGATCAGTAAAATCACAACGTATGCCACCATAAACATCAAATGACGTTAACTAAGTTTTTTTATTTTTCACATATTGTTTGATGCTATTCAAGAAAATGGATGGATGGATGGATGGATGGATTTTTCTCAGTGCAACGGCTATGTGCAGTGCTGCCTGGTCAATGGGTTGTGGAATCAAAAGCACTCTAACTATGGCCAGCAGATGGAAGCGTTCTTTTCGTGAATGATCAAAGCAAGCCTTTGTCATATCAAAGTTTTTGTTGTTGTGTGGCAGTAAAAGAGTTAAGTCCAAGTGAAAAAATAATTTTTAATGCTTTTAAATGTATTTTTAATCATGTAAAGCACCTTGTGTATGAAATGTGCTATATTAGGAAAGCTGCACTGCCTTGCCCTTTACTAAACGGTAAAGAATTTACACTTTTTGGAATGAATTGAGAGCTCACAGGTGAGATACGAGACAGTGTGGCATGCAAATAATTCGGCACGCTCCTTTAGAATGAGGCAAGCCTATAGTGACATATTTGGGCCAAATTGCTGCACTGGTTTCACAGTGTGCTGCGATGTCTCTCTCGGCTCCTCCAACCCGCCGCGATGTGAGAGGTCGGCTGGGGAGGAGGGGAGACGGATCAAAACCAGAGCACGACTGCCTTAACCGCGCTTAATGCCCCACAGTGACCGTGCGCCGAGATCGGCGGGAGGCTTGACACCATGCAAAATGTCTCCCCTCCGCGTTGTGACCGGAGGGTCGATGGCCACCCGGGTGACAGGTTGAAATGTGACTGCCTTAATAACTACATAAAAACATTCCACAGCTCCTGGAGACATTTTCGGATCACATCACACACACAATAAGAATGACTTTTCACCCATTTGACGCAACTTCTCCACTGAGTTTCAGCAGTCGCGTGCCAGTCAAAGCACCTATTTGCCAATCATACTGCTGCAAGTATTTTGCTTTGGTTTTAATCATTAGCTACTCCACGTGAAAGTGTCACTCGTCACATTTGCCCTAAATCCATCAGTCGTAAAGTACAAAAATAAAACTGGCAGTGGCTAGCCGGGTAATATAACGTAAGGGATAATGTTACAAATCACTAAGCAGAACTGCTGTCAGTGTAAAGTGTTTACTACTATTATTATTATTGAGGATTTGGGGAGTTATAAGGCTTGTAAATCTTATAAGCATTCTCATTTCCGAGATTTTTTTTATTATTAACTGAATGCTTCTCCTGTGATACAATGTAACGTCTTCCAGCCTTGGCTTTTTAATTTAACTTGACAGCAGATAGGGCCATTCTTTGCAACAAGGAGATTTTCAATGCGGAGATAATCTCTCACAATGGCCTCCAATTCCCTCGTATTATATGGAAAATACCTGAGCCAGGTAGCTCAGCAGGCTTCAAGCTAATTAGCCCCTTAACACCCACAGCCATCAGATAAAACAGACGCGCACACTGCAGAGTCTTTAGTTTGGCACGTTTGTAGCTTTTTTTTCTTTATTTTTGTTCATTGATAATGAAAAATAGCACAAATGTATCCAATTAAGAAATAAATAAGTGTAAAGTAACCAAAAACTCAGTGCAAAATTGGTATCTAATTTTGTAGTTTTTTTTTTTATGTTTATTTCTTTATTTATTTTATTCTTAAGTAATGTAAAAATAGCATATATCTACTTTATTAAGCAAAAAGAAGAGGGGGGAATCGAACGGGTATGTGCTTGATTGCTTAGCAAGGAGGTGGTGGTGTTAAATTAAGTTTAGAAACGCTTCAGTTAACACTAATGATTAAATAAATATATTTTTTAAATGTGAAAAACTATATGAAAGCACATTGTTTGATTCTTACTTTTACATATTAACCATTGTCCCAAGAATGTTCAATGAGTCTCTCTCTCCCTGACTCAGCCTCGCAAGCATCCAGTTACAAATTAGCCCAAAACAGCTTTTGTCTTTCAATACACAGACAGTAAAACGTCAGTGAAGGGGTTTCATGTGCTAATGTCTACCACAACGAGATTGGCGCAGGTGCAACATGTTTTTGTCACAAGTTGTTTTGTCACAAGTTTCTTCTGTGAACAGCCGCCGGTGTCGTTATGGTTAAAAATCCGAGCCGGTTTGTCTCAGACTAAACACAACACAATGTAATTGTTGATTTGTATCAGCGCATTGGAGGCAAAGTACTCTTATCAGACACAAATAATGGATGGGGGGGAGACAATGGCAATAATTCGGTGTCGAAAACGTGCAAATAGCCTCTTTTACATTTTATTATTTGTTATGTCTGGGGAAAAAATGCTCACACAAATATTTTTTTAAAACGGCATCTTAAAAAAAAAAAAAAAAAAAAAAAAAGTCTCAACCGTCACTTCTCCCGCAGCACGCGAACTCATCATTGCAGCTTACCTCTTTCTTTTTGATCAAGTATTTCGCAGATTCTTTGCACGCTTCTCCTCTTTTCGCTTAGCTTTGCATCAAGTCCACTAAAGTCCACTTTGGGGATCTCTCCTCCGAGTCCTCGCGCGAGCCGAGAATGGCTCTGTGACTCGTTGTGCACTTGCTGATACTGACAGGGAGAGCAACGCCTCCAAGGCTGGACTTTATTGGGGGGGTGGGGTGGAGGTGGTCTTGGATGTCGTCGACGTCGTCGTCACGGCGAGTTTCGACCAGGAGAGGGCCGAGGAACGTGCTTGTCCTGCTTTTTTTGAGAGGAAAACTACTCGAATAAGCAGTCGTATTCAAAAACACACATCTGAACACTTTGATGAAAGGTGCATCAAGCAATGCACTCTGAATAGGTCTCCAAAGTACTCACATTCTGCACTTGATTGTCTTAAAAAAATAAAATAAATAAAAGGAGAAGCACTGATTCAACTAAATAGATTCAGTGCAGACTGAAATGAGAAGTATTTAGTTATTAGTATTTAGTATTAGTTATTCATTGACTGTATATTTGTTCTGTGGTGCCATGTTATGTTGGCACATTTTAGGAGGACGCTACTGATATAGTTAGAATGTGGCTTCATGGTTATGAAAAGTATATCTACACAATACGCCAGTTTTTGTGTTGCTCGTAACATTCATGATAAGCGTTACCATAGTTACCATTGTTGTTGCCCTTTTTATGGCGTTTGTGCTGCTAGTACAGGTACATAAAAATGAACAGTGGATTTGCGTTTGCTGTTGTAGCATTTTAATAGTCAGCCAACTCCCACTGCAGTTACCGGTCCGCGAAAGCTATGGACTCGTATGAGCTGCTCCTTGACGGGAAAAAAAGATTGGGGACGACTGCTGTCGCCTCTCCCAAATGACTTTTAGTCTTCAATGACCTAATATATAGTACTGTACATGTTTTTGGAATGTGGGAGAAAAACAAAGTCCACATCATTGCAGTGAAAATATCATTTAAAATGCAACTGCATTTTAAGAATAGTTTCAAAATGACTCTTTTTATTGTGTCAGGTCTTAGAAGAAGTGCAAAGCCCCACTATTTATTTTTTATTTTTTTTTAAACGCTGTGCTGCACACACATACCAGAAATTCTCCCCTACCTAATCCATACATGCTATGTAATTATAGCAAAAACATACTGTGAAAGCATTTAAGCACGATCCGCTCGCTGACATTTTGGGTTGAGGGGCCTCATCTCAGGAGTGCCTCGCCCTGCCGTCACTTCCGAACGAAAGCAGACTCGGTCAACCACATCCACAGTTGATCGGCTTCCACCCAAAACCAACCAGCGGCTTCAACTCAGCAGAGCGAGCAACTGAAACAACGAACAATAACGGGTCAAAGTCATGTGCAAGTTTTGATTTTAATCACTGGGTTGTTATTTCAAGTCAAGGAAAACCGTACATCTATGAAATTAATACGGCCAACGGTGGGGGGGGGGTGGTTGAAATGTTACCCTATGATCTTTAGAGGGTGTGTGCGTTGGATTGTATTTCCAACTACGTAAGTGGCGCTATTCCATATGGCTGTCATGTGCATGCCAAAGCAACAGGTGGCACTATCACCCATACCATGGAAGCCCACTATTGAAATGCTAACAAACAACTTTATGTTTCATTTTTTATTCTTTAGAAAGCTTGTATTTACGTGATGTCGATAGTTCCGTGCATTAATGAACCTGCGTAATAAGTTTTTGAAATTTGAACATTTCCTTGCAACAAGGCCATTTGACTTTGAATTGTTATTTCGAAGTCATGAGCCCAGTTCTTGGTAGTAAGTTTGACATACACGTTTGAAAAGGAGTAGGAAAAAGTTGAAACTTTAAAACTCTTTAGAGAACCTTTAAGACCGTGATGAGAAAGTTTAGGAAACACTACAACCTTGAAAAAACCCCTGAAGTGGAATCAACATTCGTTAGCTTTGCATATGTTTTGCCCCTCAGTGGGATACGAACTTAACAAATAATTTGACATGGGTGTTTGTTCAAGGTCGCAGAATTTCCTAAATATTTTCTCAACAGTCTTTATGGTTTTCTACATTTTGATCAAGTTCAAAAATTCCTTGTGACAAGAAAGAGCATTAACCCCGGGTTTTCACTGGATGCGGTTGCGGTGCGGTTGCGGTGCGGTTGCGGTGCGGTGCGTCTTGACTGCGTGCTCCGGACGGGTCAATTTTTTTGTCAATCCACACCGGCTCCGCACAGCTGCGGTCCGGCAGCTCCGTCGCCGCCCACTTCCCAACGTGTCTCGCGGGACCGCGCGCGCGCGATCATGTGGCATTTCACAACGAGAGGTGGACTTCTTTTGATTTAACCTTTTCTTCTTCTTCTGCTATGAGATTCCATGCAGCATCCTTTTTTTGGTTGTCCTTGTAAAGTATATTAATAACGAGAGTCGGGTCAGTGCGGGTCCACTCTTTATTTCTGTCTTCCGCGTCCGGCTGCCGCTCAGTACGGCAAGCGAGACGGGCACAACAAGCAATCGCGAACATCAAACTCACAATACATTACAGTCCTTATAAAAAGGATGTGCCGTGTCATATATTATTTTGTGGTTTTCCACCTCCAATATAAACCTCTCCTCGTCCATGTTCGCTGGTGTCTAAACCGTGAATGAGCACATGGCCCGGCGACGCCCACGTCACGTTTTGCTGAAAAACTTGCGAAATAGGAGCTGGCGAGTGTTTTATTCTGAAAGGTAACCGGAAATTTATTTTGAAACTGCCTCGGTCTTCCTGTCCCGCTCGATGTGTTTTGTGCTAGCTTGCCATTTGCCGGAGGCCTACCGCTGCGGCGTCCGGCAAAAATAGAAAATAGGCTATCCTTGCGGAAGGCTTGCGGCACGCCGCAGGCCTTCCGCAGTCGACACGCAACGCACCCGCAAGCGGTGTAAACTTCACCATTCGAATGAATGGAATCTAATTGCTTGCGTCGCCGGACCGCACCGCAACCGCACCGCAACCGCAACCAGTGAAAACCCGGGGTAAGACTGTTTCGAGAACGATTCGGAAACACTGCGAGGTTGAACAAACCCTGACGTGAAATCAACATTTGCTCGCGCTGCAAACATTCATCCCTCAGTGGGATATGGGCGTTTACTTTTTGTACACATATGAAGAAAAGGAAGAAGATGTCGTCATTTTTGGGCAACTCTGATGTCCCGCTTGTCGCTTCAAGCCCGCCAATTAACCCCAAGTTTCATGGAATATTACTAGATAAGACTGATTAATATTATTTGCCTTGTCATGCTGCGATAAGGAGCTCACGGGTGTATATTTTGATATGTTTGAAGCGGTATCTTGGCCAGGTGTGCACCGTCCATCTTGTTTGCCCAAGACAGAAGTTATCGCAGAATGGTAGCGGTCACTCCGCTTAAGTTTATCATGGCTGAATGCGGCGATGAAATACAGCCAGCAGCTTGCCTGCCTGCTCGCTGACCTCATTAAAGAGCACGGGAGTGAATTCAGTTTTCAATGAGGCTTTTAAAGAGAGCTCCCGCTCCGCACGCATAGCCATTGTCCTCCGTATCGGGAGCATCAGGGGGATTTATAAGCCTCTCGCAGAAACATCCGCATCCCCGCACGCCGCTGCCAACCTCTGTTCTTGCACTCCCCATTCACAAAGTGGGTGGGTGGGGGTTGCACGCTGGGAAAGCAGGTGTGTGCGTGCGGTGTGAAGCCTGAGAAAAAGCATTTGTCAGGAAAATGAACACAGCGGAAGACCAGAAGATTATTTTGTTGCGGCACACGTGAAGGAGCAAATGAATTGAATGAAAGGATGTGATGAAAAACAAGTATTAGGACCATCCTAATACTAAAGAAAAAAAACACTACAACATTAAAATCATGATCTTACAAGACTAAAATACTATAAAGGATTTCCTTCAAGTGACTATAAATGTTCTTCTATACATTTGAGGTCATCAGCTTTTCACATTTTCTTTTTAAGTTTATACAGTAAATGTTAGCATGTATGTAAATATGTACATTAAAGTCTCTTATTATGAGTAGTACTCCCTCTTGCACAGCATTTAACCAGTCACAGGGAGGTAATCAGATCCATGTTGGTGGGGTCATCTTGGGTCAAACGTCACATCAGTACATGCTAGCATGTCAGCGCTCTGTAAGTGGCAGTTTTCAACAAATTCCTTTCAAGCATTTAAAGATGATCTCAGATGCTTGATAACAAACCAGGAAGCGCAAATGATTGTAAATGATTACATTGTTATTATTATTTTAGATTTTAGTTCACGGTAACTATTCTTCTGTTTTGAAGGCAAGCCACCCGTGACGCTACATCACAAAAGCTACCATCATTTTACAAGATCATGTATGCATTATTTTACAGCAGACGTATTTGATTTAGTGATAGACCGATATGGTTTTTTCAAGGCCGATACCGATACAGATTATTTGTAGTCAAGTCGGCCGATAACCGATATTTCAAGCCGATATTCATTTGCAGTAAAATGGGGGGGAATTCTTTCAAACTATATATAATTTCTCACTGAGTAACAAATTCATGTGAATGTAGCTCATTTGGGGTTTTTGTTAGGGTTCGTAAAAACGTTTCAAAAAGATTTTCGCGGTGAAAAATTGTGTGAATATGTTCCAAATGTGTATTCGACAAATAAAAACTGACTGCGAACATCTTACAAATCCTGATGAAAACCCCAAATTCGCTACGTTCGCAAGTATTCCCTGCTCAGTGAGCTTTATCGGCCTTCAGATTCAAAAAATGGCCGATGCCGATATTTGTCAAAATGCCAAATATCGGCGCCGATAATCGGCCCGGCCGATTATCGGTCTATCCCTAATTTGATTGACAGTCAGCAGTTCAATAATATACATAATACTGTATGACTGTTCAAGTTAACTATCGTTAACTTTTTTTTTTTAAATACCTTATCTACAAATGACCTGGCCAAATACAGCACAGTACTTTATTCCATAAAGGTAATTACAGCCTGCGATTGGCTGGCAACCAGTCCAGGGTGTCCCCCGCCTACTGCCCAGAGCCAGCTGTGATAGGCTCCAGCACCCCCCGCGACCCTTGTGAGGAATGAGTGGTCAAGAAAATGGATGGATGGATAATTACAGCTACCTAGTGGCAACACCTGCAAGATGAAGGCCACTATTTGTGGCACTGTTAAACTAAATAAGTACTTGTGTACTTGTGAATGTCTTCCCCAGTACTACCAAGGGTATATTTATGCAAACAACAGAAGGAAATCCCATTGCTTGTCTGCCAGTCTTGGCAGAGGAGTCTCACTTCCGTTTACTCCTGATAAGATTTTAAGTGTTTGCGTCGCATGTTCTCGCCGATTTAGTCCACGTTGTTAAGCGCTAAACCCCAACAGACTTCGTTGTTCACTTTAAACACAATTGGACTTGCTATTCTTATGTGTCGGGGCTCAAAATAACACATGCTGACCTTTCGCTCCATTCTTACAAAATGTTTTTCTTGAGTCATAATTTCTTTCAGCCAACAGTATTTAAATTCATTACACACATTTATAAACACGGCGACCCCGAGATAAGGAGAAGGAAAAGGGTGGGCGACGGCGAGCGGGGGGGGGGGGGTCCGTGGCGATGTCATAGAAAGAGGAGAGTGTGGGGGAGGCGGTTGGGGCGAGCAGAGGAAAAAAGATTGAGTGACTTATTGCTAATGACTTCTCTTTCTATTGTAGTCGAGCCTCCACGTCGATCGTGGGGGGTCTGACAGACTCTTGCTATTTTTGTGCAAATCTCTTTTCAGTGGATCTCCTTCTCATACACGTCTTCACCAAACTACCTCTTCATTTTCTTCCTCACATACCTTCCTTCTTTCTTTTTTACCCATCCATACATTCATTTTCTATAGGGATTGTCCTCATTAGGGTCAGGGGTGAGCTGGAGCCTATCCCAGCTGACTTTGGACGGATTGCCAGTTAATTACAGGGTACAAATACACAAACAAGCCTTCACACTCGCGTTCCAATTCCAATTTATGCACAAATTACAATAGTCTTCAATTCACCACTTTTTTTTTTTTTTTAAGAATGTGAATTTGGAGGATTTTTTTTCCAGAGAATTTGACTTGTGAACCCTAATTATAACCAAAAAAAAAAAAAAGTTAACAATCGTAACAGCTTTTCATAAATTCATTCCGCCACAAATGAACATTTTGATTTTAAGAAAAACCTCCGAAAGTCTGAACTTTGGATTTGTGTTGTCATGCAAGTTCTATGAATCACTCGTGACGCCCTGCATGCTATAAACACGGCGACCTTTTGTCTTCCTTGAGGATTTGTTCATGCAGGTGCACGCTCATGAGCGAGGCGGCGTCCCGCTTGAAAAATGAAGCTGTCAAGACCTTCCTGACATTGACAGAGCATTTCTCCATCCCACTAATGTGTGCGTGAAACACTCGGTTGTCAAAACATGCTGGAGAGAATTTGAGCCATGATCTGTTTGACATATTTCAGAAAATGCATTATGTAAAAAAAAAAAAAGAAAAAAAAAAGCAAACCACCGAAAGACAAGTCTTATAATGAAGTGACTTTATGATATTACCATAAAGAAAAGTTCTTTATTTTTCTGCAGGAGAGGTCATTTCACAGAATGGTCACGGAGGAGGAGGGTAACATCAAACAAGGAAGAAGTCGTAAATTGTGAGGGCCCTTGTCTCTTTAGAAACACACTAAACTACTAAGTGTTTTTTTTGCATGGTGGAGTTTTGAGTGGTCCCTAACTTTATCGTAAAAAATACTTCCTGTTTCTGTGCTGCAAATCCATTAGCGTGAACATGGCAATGCCTCGCTAATGAGCTGGAACACACTATAACGTGGACGAGCACAAAGGGGAACTAAAGAGTTGGTAATTGTATCCCACCGGGGTCACATTGGAGTCATAGACGGAACACCACCGCAGCGATTTTCTTTTTGGGAGTGCACATGATACGGGCTGTTCGATCCTCAAATATCAATACTGCGATATACCAGCCGTTCTGATCATGGAATTCTCGGAAGGGAGGGGGAGATCAATATTTCACTAACTTAGGAGAATTATGAATTATTAAAAAAAAAAAAAAAAAAAAACTTGCTGAAAAAAGGAACAATGGAGTATATGTATGTGCTTAACACATTTCTTGTCACATAGAAAAAACATCTAGCGTCATGAACTGCTTTAATGTGGTGTATTCCCATTTTACTCTTTGAAAAAAAGATTACGGAATTTTAGACAAAGATTCAACCAGCTAAACACTTGATTAGACTCATGAAAAGTGAGAAATTAATCAAACATAACATTCAGACACTAAAAATCTGTTTTATGATCAGGAATGAAAGTGAATTATTGTAACTTTCCATCAAAATCAAGAAATAATGTGATTTACCGTTTTTGATGTTACAGCGCATTTAAAATTTCACTAATAAAAATGTACATTGGGAAGCTGTGTCATACAAAACAAATGACAAATCACAAATATGAAGTTTAAATAAATCGGAACTAGTTCTTTTACCTATCAGTATCATACAAGCAAGCATTTTTAAAAGTATCAATATCGATATCAGTGACATTTCTTTTTCTTATATCAATAATACAATTGATGGCATCGCCCATTTCTATGCATTTAAGTCATGTTCAAATTGGGTTTGTTAGTATAACTGTGGCGGAAATAGAAACAAAAATGGAGAATTTACTTCGATAGCATGCCAACCACTAGCGTCACCATACTGCGTATGTGATAGCATGTAGCTAGCATGGCGGCAGGCGCCATTATAAACAACCACTGGAGAGCCAAACAAATGGTAACTTTTGGATTACTCACGTGTCCATGAAGACATTTTCTGTCAACTCACAGCACTGAACTTCCTGATTCAATGGACCCTGTAAGGACCCAAGGTTTTCCTTGAAGCTGCCTGAAAAAAATAAAAAAAAATAAAAATGACACTGAAAATCAATAAGAGAACAGTAAACATCACACTAAAGATGTCCAACGTAAAAACTGCCAAACAAACCATGCAATCGACTCCTGATGGGACAAGTCAAAAGTCACAGTCCTTGAGGTTTCAGTTCAAGCCAAAAATTATGTTCAATTTTAATGTTTTGTTTTTTTTTCTCCCCCATTCCAAATACAGCTCAAATTTGTTTTGTTGAACAATTGATATTTTTATAGGATGCTCACAGTGGTCATCCCCCACTGTGAATTTGCACTTCATCATCAGTGGCTGCAAGAGTGACAACTCCACACATAAATGTGAATTATTTTCCTATTGTAGTCAGGCAGACGCTCTCTCTCGACCCCCCCCCCCCCCCTACACATACACTTTTTCTGTGACCTCAATGAATCTGTCAGTGCCTTCCTGCTACGCCGTTGACCATGACCATCTGTGGCTCACTCCATTGACTATGTCTGTCATCTGTGAGGGCAGCAGTAACTCATCGATGAAGTGAAGTTCTGTTTTCCCTCAACCGTACCCGTTGCATGCATTTCTTCACGCACACACACACACACAGACGTCATGTCATAGAGGGATTATGTTTAAGGGGAAAAAAAAAAAAAGTGATAGCCAAGGAAACGTCTTGCTCCAGGGGATGGTGAGAGCATCCAATCTGGATTTGTGAATGACAGCATCTGTCCACAAGCTGCAAGACGGACACGTCGTTCATCTCGTTTGGCTGCCCAGAGGTGCCGCCAGGCCAAATTAGTAATCCTATCCTCACATACCAGATGTGTGCTTGCTGACAAAAGGTTCACAGGTAAGGCTGCTAACTTTCACCCTTATTGTCTTGTCATGTGTTTGGGGGGGGAAGAGAGAAGAAAAATGAACCATCGAGAACATCGGAATGCACTTGTGTTTTGGAGCGTTTAAGAAGCTACTAGCATTACTTGGAAGTGTTGCCTTTCTCACCCCTTTGGCTTTTTTCTGCCTGCCTTTTTGACAAGAAACGTCATCGCACAATCTCAAGGTCAAAGTGAGAAAGGCACTCGAGAGAGCGCAGACCTCCACCAAGGCCAAACAGTGAATTTGGTGAATATCAAAAAAATGTGTCTTTCTTTATAGCTTCCCACATGAGCCTCAATTCACAACAGATTTAATAGGTGTTCCACATTCCTTCACAAAGTAGCATTAAATTGTTGTTGCATAATCTTACTAAAAAAAACACAAAAAAACCTTAATCACTTGATATCCTATGTCCTAAGGACATTTTTGCTATAATTATAGTGGAAGAGGATTTATTTTCATATTATTATATGTATTTGTTGGGGTCTATTTTGTTTTGATTTGGGGGGACCGGAACTACATTGTGGGAGATGAGCATGTGGCGCGGAAGGATACAGAGAGAGAAAAGGAGGGGGAACGATTGTGAGGGAAGTTGAATTAGAACGAGACAAGGAAATGAAGTGAAAGCTGGAGCTATTCCCTCTCCGACTGTCTTTTCCACGACCTCCGTTTGGAGCGATCCACAAACACTCGTCTTCACGAAGATCCTGTGTTACAATAGTTTTACTTAGTTTTGTAAACATAAAATGTAATTTCAGTTGGTTTTCGTTTTTTAAAAAGCATTTTCGTTTTTATTTTTTTCATTAACAAAATTGTTTTTTGAATTTTAGTTAACTAAAATAACCTTTAATAGCACCTGTGTTTTTCTTCTTGTGTTGACCATCTCCAAACATTTTTGTTTTTATTTTATTTGAACTGAGTCAAATGCCATTTTTAGCATATGTCCCGGGCCACTAAAAAATGGACGGCGGGCCGCAAATGGCCCCTGGGCCGTAGTTTGGACACCTCTGGTTTAGATGAACATATTGTCATATAAAGTATGACACTGACCAAAAAAATCATTGCAGGAAAATAAAGTTTTTGGGACATTTTGGTCATTGTAGAAGAGCACATTGATGACTACAGATGATCAGATGTCACGTGGAAGGCTCTGGAACTACAGAACCTGTAATGAAAAAGCAAGTATTTTCACGTGGATTTGTGTGAGAGAGCGAGAGAGAGCAACAAAGCCACAAAAAGCCGATTAAATAACAAATAAGAACATACCATCCTTGAGGGAGGTAATGCAAACAATGGTTGGGTTAGTGTTTTAAATGTAACATTTTTCTACCAAGGTGGAGCCATTTTAATGGTATTCTATAGGACATGTCGCGGTAGTGACCTTGCTGTTGTCTACCAACCTAAGATATCTATTCCAAAACTGTTTTTTTTTTTTTTTGTAAGCAGCAGACAATGGAAACGACCCCACTGAAGGTCAATAATGACCATGTAATGACCACGGGGACACAATTGATCACTGCAAACCATTAAGTCAGACAGAAGTGCTGGGGGTCACCATATTTATTGAGGTTATCATCTGCTCCCGTCAAAAATGGTGTTCCCCAGGGAGCCGTAGTAGGGTGAGTGAAATTGTCCCCCAAAATACTGCCGAGATTTTTCTTTGTCAATCCCTGACTCATGCTCAGTACTCAATTGGAAATTTGCATCGCTTTCATTTTTGTTAGAGTACATTCTTTAGGCTACTGATTTGTCTTTGGCTTTATAAGGATTCATCAGGCTTGATCAATCCCCCTTTTTTTTAAAAAATCACTATACGAATACGAAGTACGAAATAACCAACAATCACTGGTTAATAAACAGTAATCAAATGCTTGACTTGACTTGAGCTTCTATTAGTGAAAATATACAATTTCTTTCAAACTTCTAAACAAATTTGCATCTTTTCAAGAGGCATTAAGATGTGATGGTCCATTCTACTTTCATTTATGCAAGCCTGTTATTCCATATTTCCTCATTAATTTTATCAATCTATGTCTACTTTGTTACTGTGTCAAGTGTGTTGAAAGTTTTATAAGCACAATGTGCAAACAAACTATGACAAAACCCGACAATTTGTCATGCCCTCATTGGATCCCTTTTAAAGGCGCATCAAGGCTAAACAAGTCACTTCAAAGTAAACAAAATGGCATTTTATTTGCAAGTGCCGTGCTTCCCTCGAGCTGAGCTTGCACGCGAAACCAAACACTGCCGGCTTTATTGGACGTAAACACGACTTGCAAGACACTCAAACAACTTCATTGAATAAATATGCCGATGGAACAGCTTGAGATGGAATCTAAACTCTGATGTACAGACAGCAATCCTGCATTCAGACTACCCTGAAGCTGAAAATGAAGACGGGAAATCAAAGGAAAACCAGGTGGTTCCTATTGGCGGTCTGACGGCGTACGGCTTTTGCAGCAGTCAGGATGTGACGACCCGGGAAGCATCTGGAGTTTCGGCCTGTGTGCACCTCAAGCTTCGAGAGTGGGCGCTCGCTCTTAGACGCGGTTTCCACTAAGTCAATCAATCAAACTTTATTTATACAGCTCACACACTCACATTCACAAAGCTGTCAGGAAATACCAACATCAGTGAAGAAGCCTTCGAGGTGAGGTAATAACAGATTTTTATTTATTTTATTTTTTTCTTTTGACGCTAATATTTTCCCTTTTAGTGAAAGTGAATATCGGCTTCAAATATTGGTTATCGGCCCCCTTGACTATTTAGATGTGTTTACCAGTAGGAATTTAATGATAACGGCAATATTGTGATATTGCGATATTAAAACTGCCACAATGTTACAATATATAAAAAAAAAAAGCACATCTTGTTAAAAATTCAGGTTGATTTCAATTTGTGCAGTTCTAGCACCCCGTGGTGGATAATTTTTTTCAGGACAGTTTAATTTTTAGAAGGCATGTTTTGGCCCTTATATGTTTAAAATCCATGCTAATGGTCCGATGAAGGGACACGTAATATGCTCGTGACCGAGTCAATATGCGGAGGAACTCAATGTGTGCGTGCATTAGCAAGTAAGTGCCTCAATATTAAGTGTTTTAGAGATTGTAGGTTGTTAATGTAATGTATAAAAGCACAATATTGTGTTGTTTATAGTATGAGCTTTTTTTTTTTTTTACAATATTGTGACATTTTTTTCTTGTATTGCCAACCTCCCCACAATATCGTGATATTTATCGTATCATGACCATCATATAGTGATAATATCGTATCGTGATGTTTGGATATGTTTGAATCCGTATTTACCAGCAGTCCAACCGTGCTGTCCACAGTGATGTGATTACTCGCATCTCCAGATTAAAAGATAAGGCAGAAAGGATTAACTTCACAACCTTGGTCTGTGTGACCCTTAGAATATGGCTGACAATTACAAATGTGGCTTTCGGTTTGGCTTTCAGGATGCTAGTGATGGGCGTGTGGATTGGCCAACTGCATGCTATTGCATTTTTCTAAGTCACACATTCATCTCTCAGGTAATAGCTGCCATTTGTAGTATTAAGGACAGAGAGACATATACAGGCAGAAAAAGGAAAAAAAACGACGAGTAAGCAGATGTGTGCTGGGTCCTATCTGCTTCTCATTATGGAGGTATAGAAAGGATTTTGAGAGGAGTTAAAAGGCTGCCATTTCGATTTATCTTCTTCGACTCCCCAATCCACCATCCGAAGTCGCCTCTCTCTGGACCTCCCAGTCCTCCTCCTGCCGGTAAATGTGATCGCTAACGTCAGGCGGCAAGAACCAGTCACTCCATACATCAGGTCTTAAGTGGAAGCCTGCGTAGGCATGATTTCCATCCATCAAAACCAAAGTAGCAGGCCTTCCGTGGACGTTTTTCCAGAGTAGGTTTTGCCTGGATCCTATCAGAGGCAGTCGACCTGAATCAAGTGCCTGTCAGGGATCTTGAGGGAGGGGCGGGGGTTGACGGGTGAAAATGCTGGGGAGGGAGCAAGGTGCGAGGGGGGGTGTTGAAAAATGCCTCCAGTGAACGTTCACAACACTAATGAGCAAAAAAAAAGTGTGTGAAAAGTCTGCTTGCGGAAGAGGTTTCCTGTGTATTTTCACACTGAAGACGCACACAAAAGAAGGATGGAGACGAGGATGAAAAGGCCTGAAAGACACATCCTGCGCCAGTTGCTTGGAAAAAAAAAAAAAAAAAAGGAAGGAGGCTGTGATTGTTATTTTTCTTTTCCTTCACACACTCTGGACCTCATCGAGAGCGCTAAAGTACTTCGACTCGGCTCTAATTGTAGACTTGTTCCTCCACAGCTGCTGATATCTTTTCGCCATTATTCCAACCAGCTGTTACGTTTGCCATCACATCCGGAGCGTTTTCTCAGGCAAGAGTGCGTCAACGCTGGGATTTGGTGATAATAAAGCCATTAACGTGAGCGACATCCTTTCCCACCAAAGACGGGTTGCAATTATTTATTGCTTGGTTGGTTTTAGACCACAAAGCAAATGTTATTATGAAAAGAATTACGTGGGCTGCGGGTAAAAACACGAGAGAACTAGTGCTTCATCGTGATGGGGTCGTTCCGTGCCAAATCACCAATAAAATGTGAAAATTTGTTCCAAGCAGATTTTGATTTTCATGAAACTTGGTGTGCTTGTTGACAGTGTTGGCACAACACAAAATCTCAAATTTGAGCTCAATCGGAGCAAAGGCTTGGGAGTTACGGCCCAACAAATGGTAATATTTTCGTGTGCATATGTATGCTTTTTTTTTTTTATTGAGCAGTTATACATAATTATATCGTAACATATTTTAATGCTGAAATGCATATAAGATCCACTCTTCAGCAAAGGGTTAGAAGCAAACGAAAAATAACTATATACTGTAACTGTACTCTGATTTTCCTTCCCTGTGCAAACGGCTCTCTAGCATAAAATGTCCCATTCAAATATGGCGCAAACTAACTTTAAGCGCAAGAATTATTATTTTTTTGTTTAGCAGTTTTGTCTTCAGTTTGCCATCCATAACAAAAGCGCCTTCTCCAAGCCATTGTGTGCATTTTAACTACATTGAATATAACTATATTTTTGGTTTTACAAAATACTGTTTGTATACTTTGGAGATTGGTGTTGCTTTGGCGACTTTGGTCGAAATCTTTCATAGCTGATGATAGCGTCTCGAAACAAACCAGGCAGATAGTCACCTGAAGACACAATTTTCTTGACCTAATGGGGGCCCTGGTGGGAACCTTCTCTGATACACAACTACAGTCTTGGGGTTAGAGAGGCTGGTGAGTGACATCTGCCATCTAGTGGTGAACACTGCTATTACAACTTAATACTGCTCAGCTATCGTAAATATTTTTAGTTTTAAAAAAATGAATCAAGTGCAACTCAAGAGTGTGGATGTGGTCCCCAAGCCGCCAGTTTCTTGCATTAGGTCATCATGTTGTCAAGAGTAATCTATCAAAAAAAACGTGGCAATATCTGTAAACATATGAGGTGCTCTTTTCTAAAATGTGATAAATCAATTATCTCGTTTTGGAAAAGAGCTCTTCAAACAAAGTTGCATCCCATTTTTGACAGGCTTGTCCGAAATGGCAACGACATTGCATGCTAAACTGCTTTCTTCGGTACAATCAAAACAAAAACTGACATTTTCTTGGAAAACAAGTGGTGACCTTCATTTAGCTGCACAGGAAACCGAAGACTCCAGAGGAAAGAGGCTGATAACGCAGCATGACTTTGGAGTGACACGTCATAGTGGCGCCACTTACTGTATATAACAACACATTTGACACCTCAGATATGGCTCCAAATATTGGTTTAGCTTTAGGGTGGGAATTGGAGCTTATTTTTCGAAGTTTTTGAAAACCACATGCTCGGCGAGTAGTAGTCAAACATCTTTAATCTATCCATTCAATTTCTCTAGGATTTATCTTTATTAGGGACTGTAGTGTTTTCAACAGAGATGTTGGTGACACCAAGCTAAACCACAAATGAAGACCCTGGAGTGGAGTTGCAGCGTTTAATTGTCTTCATAAACATGTGGTGAAAACTGTAAATACAAAAATAAAGTCAATCGCTACACACACTGTAACGTCAACACAAAGAAGTGCATCGATCTCATTACAACGATGATTCGATGAAAATAAGCACTAATATCCATGCTAGGAAGTACAAAGTAGAATAAAATGAAACTTACGGCATTCCTGCCTGATAATTCTACGTGGATGGCGCTGGATAGTGTTTAGGCTCGGCACGCGTTCTCTCTGTTCGTGCAAGATGGCGTCCCGGAAGTACGCCTTCGAAAACCGGAAGTCCTACATCAGAAACCGGAAGTGTTAAACGATACTATTTTTCCTTCTAACATAAATAAAATTGTTAATTACCATCCAAACAAAAATCATTTTTATATAACGAACGTATATATATTTTTTAACATTATAATTTAAAGCAATAAACTTATTTACGTAAAAAAAAAAAAAGCAGTGAAGGCAACACAACGTCGATGGGAACTGATAAGTTACCCCATGCGACAACAGGCAAAAGATTACAACCAATTACTAACCACTAGTTCAATCTGCTGCCCATAGACTTGCAATATGGCCGGTAGGTGTGCAAAGTAAAGGATCAACTGGACGGCGAGCAGTTTTTGGGGGAGGACTGTGCTCGGATGTCAGATCGAATTCCTCAGCCCCGTAATGATGGCGAGCACACAATGGCCGCACTGTGACACAGCGGTAAAAGAGGGGGCAAATCAGTAA
This sequence comes from Festucalex cinctus, assembly GCF_051991245.1. NCBI lineage: Eukaryota > Metazoa > Chordata > Actinopteri > Syngnathiformes > Syngnathidae > Festucalex > Festucalex cinctus. The sequence goes on from NC_135421.1 coordinate 28,384,589, forward strand.
ATATAAACTGGTTGTGGGGGCACCAGTCGTACTTCATTACAAACCTTTTCCTGCCGCCACTCTTAATATTTGTAACCGTGTCCAATTTCCTCAAGTTGTAACTGATTGTGACGATATTTCACCTCATTTGTCGTCAACCTGTGTTTTTTTTTCTTTCTTTATTAGCGTCTCAGTCACACTTTATCTGCACTTGTGGGTCTTGCTGCGTAATAGCTGGCCTGTTGTTAACCCTGTGACATGTGGCGCAAACACAAGAGGCCATTTACTAAGCACTCAAAAACACATCTGGCTCTGCTCGACACCAATGAATCGATTACTCAAATCACACCTAGCTTGTTAGGGAACAAGCGTTTGCACTTTCTTAGACTTCCTTTATAATGACATGATTTCAATGGTGCACTGTTATGGTCACGTTCCGGAGAATGCTCTGGATTTTGTTGAGTTGATGGTTTTAGTTTGCTGGATTTGGCTTCTTTTCTGGTCCATTCGTAGATTTTCAAGCTGCTACTGTGTGCGTTTTCAATAGCATTTGCCAGAGCAACTTGTGTTTGACTCACAGAGCTTCTTGTTTAACTTTTGGCAAGAAAGCAAATACGCTTCTCAAAAATGTCACTGCAACCTTTTTTAAGAGGTGGGGGATGAACTGAATGTGGCTTTGTACATTTGCTTGCCGTCTTAAAAACTCGCATAAGCCTCATGCAAGGTGGCTACATATACTACTATAACTACCACCAAATATCAGGTTCTAGAAAATTTAACATAGATGACTTTGATAGCCAAAAGCACAAACACCCATTACTGACATTTTACAGTGAAATCCCAAATTTTGGTACCACCGTATTTGAATATTTCTTGTGATAATGCAAAGAATCTTGGGATGGATAATAATAATAATCGTCATCATCATCATATTTTTTTAAAGGTAAACTTGACTCATTGAGCCATTTTCAACAGTAAGAAGATAATATTTTGTCTCCAATCAATGCGATAACGTCATTATTTTCCACGAACAATTAATACCTTACAAAAAAACGAATTTTGCCACTTGCTGTCGACTGAAGATGACATCACCGGTGCTGTGGAAAGCGGTAACGACCAGTCATGGCTTGAGTTTGCTGACCAAACGTAGAAAAGAGGTGAGCCGTGATATGGGTGACAGCAAGTGGGAAAATGTGAAAAATAATTCAATTATCAAATTAATTGTGGGCAAAATATTAACTATCTACTGCTGAAAATGGCTCAATGAGTCAAGTATCCCTTGAATTAAACATATATCTTAACTCATAGAGGACTTTAAACAACTGCAGCGGGGAAAAAAAAGATAATGAATGAACTATAGAAATAAAAGAGAAAATGAAAGTCATTGTAGTTGAAGAATGGTAACGTCATATCATCCATAACTGAGAAACAAAAGGCAAATTTGTTTAAGGAGCTCATGGAATGTGGATAAAATTACTGTATAGCTTTTTTTTTCTCCTATGGCTGTATTATTGTTAATGTTTTATGTCATTTGTTCTGTCGCGCTACATCAATCAAGTTGAGTTGAATTGAGTAAAGCATGTTTTGCATGCTTTTTAAACAAGGGTGATGTTTATGCTCCCAGCACCATTATATTGCAAAGTTGTGAATGAGTGTTCTTGTATATTTGGGTTTCCAGAAAAGCAGGACGAAGCTTTCTGGTGAGACGGTGCCCACTTCCTGCTATTGAAGCGTCGGAAAATGGCTTTGCCCGGGTTTGCATGGTGGGAGAACTGGATGGACAATGGCACCGCGAGACTGACAATACATCACAGACCGTCGACTGGTCCCCGACATGTAAACAAACTGCACTTCAAAACACGGCAATTCTACACCAACACTTTGGTTTTGAGTTGTTAACAATAGTCTGTGCAAAATCTTCAACGTGCGTTTTGCTCTCCTCACGTAACGGCGTATACCGTAATTAAAAAGTCATGTCGATTCTGTTTGCTGCTTGCCAACAGGAGGCGAAATCCAAACATGTTCATGTCAGCGAATGTCTCATTTGTTCCATAACAAAATGGAAGCAATGTGCAACTCCACTGGTGATATTTCGTAGAAAGCAAAAAAAAAAAACACAAAAAAAAACACTTGGCCTGGCCGCAAATAGGGAGGCGAACACTTGAAACCAGATGGCGTGCAAAAAAAAAGATGATTTGTTCAAAGGAAGCCCTGACATGAAATTGACTCGTTCGAGCTTTCAACTTGAAACCTTAAAAATGAATTACAGGACTTTTTTTGGAGAGCTGAGAAGAACCAAGAGAGTCTTGTTCAACTTTGGTTCATATCGAAGACCAAACTTTGTTCTAGTCAGCCATTAAAACATTCCTCAAAGCAGTCGAGGGGAAGACAAGGCGGATATTGAGGGCGCTACTGTGCGGTCAGCGACAAACTGATGGTTTATTGACGACACTTCCATGAAATACAAATGACATTCAACTTCACCTTCCATTAAGGATAATGAAACATAAATATTAGGGGTGTGCCAAAAAAATCAATTCATAAAAGAATCGAGATTCTCATTTATGAATCGAATCGAATCGATATTAACTCATTCACTGCCATGGACGGAAAAAGACGTCAAATGATGCATTTTTTTTGCTGGGCTGGCAGTGAATGTGTTAATATCCAAAAATCGATTTTATTTAAATTAGAAATGAAGAAGAAGGGGAAAAGGCAGTTGTAGCCCACATGCTGTTTTTGTGGAAAAAGGAACTTACAATACAAAATTAATAAATGTAAAAAAAAAATTTTAAAAAAAAAGACACCTTATGTCTCTATTTGTCATGGAGTAGATCATAACTTTTTTTTTTTTGCAAATCTGTAAATTTAAGCAGAAATCATTTGTCAATCAAATCATTTTGAATCGAAAATCGTTTGAATCGAAAATCGATTCGAAATCGAATCGTGAGACAGTCAAAGATTCCCAGCCCTAATAAATATCAAACCGTTTTGGCCTTTTGTAAACAAAAACTTGAGCAAATGCGGCCAAATTGAGAAACATTTGATTGCTTGGTTGGTTCATGTTTATTTGATCAGCATTAATCAGAAGAAACGCAGATAAAACCGACATTTTTTTTCTGGGTAAACAAGGAAATTGAAAAGGCGTAAGGTGAAGCAACTGCTTATCGTCCTTTTGACCCAGGAAAAGAACCCTTCCTTTTTTTTTCTTTTTTTTTTTTGCTTTATGTTTTGAACAAAAGATTGACTGGCATTCGCGAATGGATTGCACCACAAAAGTCGATTGTATATTTGAATTGCATCCAAGGAAGAAACCGCTTCGAATTTGTGTCTTCGAGCCAAGTCCACAAGGATTCCGCAAACAAACCGAAGTTACTTTCCCAGACTTCCGAGTTGCTATGTACCGCACATCCAATACGCATAATTGACAGTAATTACAGAAAAGATATTTGATTATTTCAGGATGAACCTAAAATGCACTGTAAGCATTACGTGAACTTAGTTCAGTTCTCAATTATTTTCTGTCATGCCCCCCACAGTAAGAAGAAAACATTTTTCCTTTCTGCATTTTTTAAAAAGCAATTTTCTGACTTTTTTTTTTTTTTTGCAGTTCCAAAAATATTTCTATTCTATATATATCTGCCTCTCTTCTTTTGTTTTTGGACATTTTATCGTTACTTTTTGAATGTTTTCTTTTCTGTCTTTTGTGTTGTTGTTCAATTCTCTAACATTTTTGGCAATTTTCTGCTTTTTCTCTTCTTTCTTGGACATTTTATCATCAGTTTTTGAACATCAGAAGGCCATTTTTTTTAGAACTTTTTCATCTACTTTTCACCTCTTTTTTTTTCTAACATCTTAAAGCATCTGACATGTTTTAAATATTTACATTGTTTTTAATTGAATCATTAAGTTATCTAAAAAATAAAAAATAAATGAATAAAAATAATAATAATAATTGTAACTTTTTTTTTTTTTTTTAGATCTAAAGGGGGCCACTCGAGAGGGACTAAAGAGCCACATGTGGCTCCAGAGCCTCAGGTTGCAGAAACCTGCAAGCCAGGAAGACTTTTCAAATCTTGTTCGGGGAATATGGCACCAGTGAGTTTGACAGTAGCCTAAACCACAAAATAATATACAAGCTTTATCAGCACACAACACACTGACACATATGTCTATTATTTCCCATTCTTAATATCCAGTGTGGTTATTCATTTTTTGTGCTCGTGTTTTTTTCCCCCCTGGACATATTCTTACCGCATGAGGCCTAAGGCAAGTGCTGCATCCCTTTTGCTTGACTGTTGCCGTTTTTAACTCATTCACTGCCAATGACGACTATAGATGTCAAAAATCCAAGCAAGCAGCCAGTGCAAATTTTGACAAGAAATTTGAATTTAGTTTGAGTTATTCATTGTTTTCAGTCATAGTTATTAATGCTCATTGTTATTCATAACAACGATGACAACAATTTAATTGCATAGTGATCGGTCTTGGTCTTACTGACCTCCAGAAGTCAATTTAGTCGACTAAAATTGCTCCTTATTTGTGTCAACTAATGTTGTATTAAAACTCAAATACAATCAGGTGACTAAGTTATGACTAAGGCTTTAATTAAATTTAGTCAGAAGACTATAACTTTCTTTTTTTTTTATAATTACAATTTTAATTTGAAATTTTCTTTTTTTTTTTCTTTTTTTTTTCAAAATTAACACTGGCTGTTTGCTTGGATTTTTGATGTCTATAGTTGTCATTGGCAGTGGCAGTAAATGAGTTGATGTGAACTATAGTTCACACAAAGGGGGAAAAAAAAAAAAAAAGGCGAGCGCATCAAAGGCAAAACACGAGCTGGCACACATCTGGAAGTCAAATCGTCTGCTTCATATTAGCATGCCACTTTTCTGCAAGCGTGCCAAAGAGTTCGCCCTCCGTGACAGGGAGGGCGGCAGAGCGTTGGCTCCACTCTTCAAGAGATTTACAACAAATGTGCTGTTTAGGACTGCATGTTTTAACGACGTATAGTGGAGGGCGAAGGATCACGTGTTTGCCTCTGAGCTTTACTCTCACCACATGGCCTTCGTTTGTGTCCTCGCAAGGTATGTTTCACGCTTATTGTGTCACACTGTACAACATGAAAGACGCAACAACATGAGATCCGCCTGAAGGAGATCTGTAGAAAATCAATCAATCAATCAATCAATCAATCAATCAATCAATCGATTGATTGATTTTATTGAACATACATCATAAACACACAAACAGAGAGACAGCAGAAAAGAAAATTTTAACATAAAAGAAACATAAAATCAGTCAATAATAATCTGCATGTTCAAAAGGGAGTAGGAAGAAGTTGAAAATTTATCTAGTCCTACCCCTTATTCATTATAATTTTTTTTAACTTATTTCATTTCTAATACAATTGGTTATATTTCAATAAAAGAAAATATATGATCCTGCTCATATAGCGTAAATACATAAAATTAATAGAAATAAACGATAATACATCCACATACTCACATGTGCAATTTTCATTACACTCATTCTGGTACATCGGGAAAAAAATAAATAAATAAATAAATTACATTTCAATCAATCAATCAATCAATCAATCAACTTTATTTGTATAGCACATTTAAAAATCCACAAGGGAACCAAAGTGCTGCACATAAAATAAGAAAATAAAACCAGATAAAATATATATTAAAAAAAAAACATACTTAAAAATCACCAAACACATAAAATAATATAAGCAGATTCATGCCAGCTTACTGCTTGTAAATATCAGGATTACGTTGTGCTGAAGGCCAGAGAAAAAATAGAATGCTTTTAAACGTGATTTCAAAACCAGGAGTGAAGTGAAGTGGCCTGTCTGACATACAGTGGAAAATGAAAAGGAGCTTTGGAATAAGAACGCAGTTTTCCCAGAACCCGTTCAGGCTTTAGTTGCTGGCAGAGTATGAAATGTTTGCTATGGGGACATCTTGTGGCCATATGAAAACTTACACCACACATTATCCCGGAAATGCCTGTTGTGTTCTTTGGTGTCGATGCTGCTGCTTGCTTTTCTTTTTAACAGTTCTCTGAGATCATCACAGAGCTGCTGCATTTGTACTGAGTCTACTTCAGGGGTGTGCAACCTGCGACTCTGGAGCCAGTTGTGGCTCTTTAGTCCTTGTAGCTCTCAAAGATTGCGAGGGAACGCAAAGGTTTTTGTTTTGTTTTTTCCTACCATGTCACCTTCGGCGCAGGGATGTCAAACTCATGTTGGCTCAGGGGCCGCATGGAGGAAAATATATTACCAAGTGGGCCGCATCGGGAAAATAACGGTATATAACTACCATCATTTAAACGCAGTTTTGTGGACCAGTCCTAAATTATGGAGCTCAACTGTAATCATGTTGTTCCGAAAAATAACACAATTGCAAATGGAACGCGGCAACACTTTGCTGGTATACGTTCTGGACGTATTAAATCGACCTGTTTTGCATATATATATATATAGTGTTCCCAGAATGCATTGCGTGACGCAGTTAATGACGTTATAAGGACGCTAATCGCTAATCCTTGTCATCTATCTGTGTTAGCAGTAAATTGAATTTGTGTCGTATTTAACACGTTTATGTCGGCCTATGTCTATGATTTAAAAAAATAAATAATACATAATAATAATAATAATAATAATTAAACAAATCGTAACTTTAAGTTGTGTATAAAATAATAACATCCAGGACGATTCCCCCGTGTAATTATTATAATTACTATAATAATTGTGTAATTACAAATTTGATACATTTTGATTGTGGCCGGCTGATTAATTAATTTGTCTGACATTAAAATGTATTTTTTTGTTTTTAACTTTACAAAATCATCTCACGGGCCGGATTAAACCCCTTTGCGGGCCTGATTCGGCCCGCGGGCCGTATGTTTGACACCGCTGGTCCGTAAGACTCAAAGTCAGCTTTTATCTTAAAAAAAAATACAAAAGCAGTGCACATTACATTCACATATGTCTCAGGCAACAATGATACATTTTTAATCTATTTTTCTTTTGTTATTGATCTGGTCTGATGTCTTAATTCCGCACATACAAATCATCGAGTGGCCCTGAACTGCTGCATTTCAACAGGAAATGTGATTGCACCAGCACGTCTCCTTCCACTTCCTATCGTAATCGCTTTTTCCTTTCCCACGTGCAGTTCGTCGAGCTCTTTAACGTGTTCGTCAGCCTTGCGAGAGTCGCGCTGCCAAAATCGCTCGCAGGGCCTCAAAGCGACGAAAACTTGCGCGCCGAACTGTGACGGCGAGCCGCACTCGGAGAAACGCTCGAGTTTCATCATCAGCATCCAAAAGTCAATCGTCTTGCTTGGCCTGCAAGAGGAAGACACGCTTGAGCGGTTCGATAACAAATGTAAGTGGGGTGCAATCCAGCTGCGAGGGGAAATAATGACTGTTTTACTTGTCTAAATCAATTCTGTGCGCAAGGATAAAGAAGAGTTTTAGCTTCACTCGTGCCCGATAGCCATGAGGTGTAATTTATGGAAAACAAAGATAAAACAACAACAAAAATGATCAGAAGGCTTAAAGCTACAGAAGCTGACAGTTTAAGCGACGGTTACTGAATTACATTCTGACACGAAGAGATGGCTTAAAGCAGGGGTGTCCAAAACTTCGGCCCGGGGGCCATTTGCGGCCCGCCGTCCAGTTTTTAGTGGCCCGCGACATATGCTAAAAATGCCATTTGACTCAGTTCAAATCAAATAAAAACAAAAATGTTTGGAGATGGTCAAAGTAAGAAGGGAGGGTGAAATTTCAGACCAATTTTTATTTATTTATCACATAATTCACATTGCCTTTAACATTAGCCTAGCATTTATTTATTTATTTAAAGAATATTTTCATTGTTTTTCTCAAGCTGCTGCACGGACCCCTCAAGTCACAACATCAGAAAGTACTTCAATGCAACTGTTTAATTTTTTAAGTTGCGTTGGCCTTAAAAAAAAAAAAATGATGGTCAAAGTAAGAAGGGAGGTTGTCGAAAAACACAGGTGCTATTAACTCATTGACTGCCATTGACGGAAAAAGACGTCAAATAAGGCATTTTTGCTGGGCTGGCAGTGAATGTGTTAAACACAATGTGCCAATATATTTTGTGATTATATTGCAGCATCCTTTTTTTCCTTTTTTCTTTTTTAAGGCAAATTTTGCTTAAAAATCCGTCAATTTTGGTTACATCTCATCTTAACTCATTGACTGCCATTGACGGAAAAAGACGTCAAATAAGGCATTTTTGCTGGGCTGGCAGTGAATGTGTTAAAGGTTATTTTAGTTCACTAAAACTAATGAGAAAATTAAAATTCAAAAAAGACATTTTGTTAACGAAACAAAATAAAAACGAAGATTCTTTTTTTTAAAAAAAAGAAAACTAACTGAAATTTATGAATTTTATGTTTACAAAACTAACTAAAATAAAACTATAATTATAGCAAACATTTCCTTTGTTTTAGTCTTTGGTAATTAATTGAATGCATGAGCCTTTGGGGATGATTTTAATTGTGATTTTTAGGAGATTTATTTTGATATAAACCGGAATCATGACGTCGCGCCTATCGTGTTTTTTAAATATTGTGCACAATACTACACATTAAAAAAAACTAAAACTAATACTGAAACTAACTAAACTAAAACTAAGCATTTATTAAAGAACTAAAACTAATTAAAAAAAAACTAACAGAACCACCCTGAAAACTAATTAAAACTAACAAAATAAAAAAAAATAAAACTCAAAACAAAATAAAAACTAAAATGAAAATTCCAAAACTATAATAAACTTAATGCCATATTACAAATAAATTGGTTTATATACTGTAGCATTTTTCTAAATATCAAAAGCACAAATAAATGATTTGTACAATTTTTAGGACGAAACACAACTTCTCTTCATAACATGATGTGGCCCTTGCGTCCTTCTGATTTTCTGTATGTGGCCCTCAAATGAAAAAGGTTGGACACCCCTCGCTTAAAGCAATGGTAGTTATTTAAAAGGAAAAAAAAAATGGCCAGCAAGTGGCAGCGGAGTATAAGAGAAGAGGGCGATCATGCTCAAAAGTTAAATATAAGTCACTGATTTCAAAAGTAAGAAAGCTTTAATGGAAAATAAAAGACAAATCATTATAACGTCACATCTGCAGTGATAAATGTTGAGCTGTATAAAAAAAAAAAAAAGTCGCTCCAGAGCTCGTCAAAGTCACCAAATACAGTGAAAATGTCACTAAGTAGGAGACATCTAGTACTCTTTTTCATGCTTTGTTCCTGCTGCAGTTACAGCAAATATATGACAGCATCATGTCTACCATGGTCTTGACAATGGGCCGAGGCGGGTGCAAGTTGTGCGGCAGGCGGTGCGCCAAGCACATCTGCCAAGCATCCACCAGCTTCACATTGAGACCCTTCAACATGGCGCGCAGCACCACGTCCTGCTGCAGCATCAGCCAGTCGCTCTTGTACAGGCTGATGTCCCCTTTCAGGGCCTGAGGGTTGGCCGTGCGGACCACCACCACCGTCCCCGGGGCCCGGTCCAGCAGTCGCGCCACCGCCTGGCGGATGTGCCGGAGGCGCTGGATGTACACCTGCACGGGGAAGGTGGCGAAGTGAGCCCAGATGCCGATGGTCACCACCGTGTTGGGGCCGCCGGTCAGGCCGTCCAGCTCGTTGGCGATGTAGCGCAACTCGCTGATCATGACCGGCTGGATGCGGACGGGCGGCCCGTGGAAGCGGTACTTGAGCACAATGTTGTGGGCGCTATCCACCGCCAGAAAGGGTCCCGACTTCTTTGGATTCTCCAGGTTGACTTTTTTCAAGGCTGCAGGGCAGAATGCAATCAAGCAATTTAAACCTCAGAAATACAGTCTTCCCTCGCTATAACGCGGTTCACTTTTCGCGGTCTCGCTGTATCGCGGATTTTTTTCTAAGTGCAATTTTGCATCATTTTTTTACAGTAATATACCCATTTTATAACATTTATGAAGGTTTGAACATTGTCAAAGTTTGAACAAGAGAGAAATGTGAGAACATGTAAATGCCTCAATGAGAAAAGTGTATAAATTGTGCGGTCGGGGATTTTAGAGCCATAAAACTTGTTTCTCTCACAGGAACAAACTCTAAAAATTTCCAGAACAAACAGTAATATAGAGTACATTTTCAAATAAATGAGCTGAATCTTTATTCTCTTCGTCTATTTTTAAGTTTTTACACGTGTGTGTACTCACTTAATGAGACATTCAATGGTCCCTTCTGCCACCTAGTGGTGAACTAATAATTCATTCATTTTATGCCAATGGCATGCAAAAATGTGTTGTATCGACCATTGTCACTTTCTGCTTTGCTCTCCCAAGCTTTTACTAGTTTTTATTTTTTACTAGTGTAGAAGAAGGTATGCGGGACTACATGTCCCATAATGCTTTGTGCTCATTTTAAGAAGAAAACTAACAAGTTTAAAATGCTGTTTAAGAAGAAAAAAGTTCTGTTAATGTGAATGCTAACAAAACAAAAAACATATATAATAATAATAATAATAATAATAATAATAATAATAATACAGAAATATTGACAGTACTTTAATGTTGATGCTGTCACACAAATTATTCCTGTTTATTTGAGGAAGAATAACTTTAGCTAAAAGGAGGAGGTGTCGAGGTAGTTATGCGGGACTACATGTCCCATAATGCTTTGTGCTGTTGGCTGTTCTGGAGCTCACGTTCTCGTGTCGTTATTATAACAGGTACAACGAGCTCCTTGCGCTAGCCACTCTTGTTAGCCACTCCAGCCTATGGCGCCGACTAGCTCCCACTAGCCACTCTTGTTCCCAACGGCTGCCAAGTCGCTATGCTAGCTGAGAGCTTGCGAAATTTGGTCTCTCTGAGCCACCGTAGTGTGTGTGCTCCTGCATGCTTCTAATGCTATTCTTTGACCAGATGGCACTAGGGATCACTGAATGTCCTTTTAAGTACAGCATTGTATACTTTTTCCACCACCAATCTTCAGACGTGGTAAATCCAGATCCAGAAAGTAAAAACCCTGACATAGTTTGGCTTTAGCACCTTCTGCTAGCTCGCTAGCTCCCTAGCAGGTAAACGAGCAAATGAGGTGCTAGCTAGGGAGCTTGCTAGCTAGCTCTTGTGGCCAAAGCCAAACTGTGGGAGGGTTTTTACTTTCTGGACCTGGATTTGCCACTTTTGCCAATCTGGCACAATGCTATGACCTGGAAGTGCTGACCTGGAAGCAGACTGAGCAGGTACTCGAACCACTGGCGCATGGTGGAGTCGCCGTACATGTAAACCAACTTGTTGGTCAAACACTGAGCGATGGCATCCGACTTGTCAAAGTGCGACATGGGGACGTCGCCCAAGGGCCTCCACAAGTCCTGGTAGTAGTACCCAGATGTCGCCAGCATGACGGAATCCGGTTTTGGACTGCTGCTTTCTAAATTGACAGACACTGATGTGAATAAATGACCAACTCCTGAGAGAGTGGGAATCATGAGTCTGAAGGTTTGCCGTACCGTTCCAGGAAGGCAGGACGTTGATGGTATCTGTTGTGGAAGCGTGGATGGGAACTTTGACATTCTTGCCACTGACGTCAAAGAAGCGTTTAAATAGGTGCAACCGAAACAGACACAATAAGATAACAATCAATAGCAGGTGGGGTACACACAGGAACGTGTCGAATATTATCTAGTATATACATCAACGATCTCCGTCCAGTCTATGTTTAGACTGAAAATTGGTTGCCTATTATTTATCACCTTTTAAAATAGCCTATAGTAGTAATTGTAGTATTTGCATTAGGGGTGTGAATTGCCTAGTACCTGACGATTCGATTTGTATCACGATTCATAGGTCACGATTCGATTCGATACCGATTAATCCCGATACGAATTTCTAAGTCGATTGTTGTTGTTGTTTTTTTATTCAAATTTAGAAAATACTAATCAGGAAACTTGTACAGTGTAAGATTTGTATGAAAATGTATTAGTTATTTATCTGAAACTTCAGTCTTATACAGGTTGTAATCGGTTTCATGTTTGAACAGCATTGAAATAAAATATTCAAGTTTTGTCACGCCGCCACCAGAGTGGCGGTTCATGCTCTTATTTTCACAGTCAGGTTCCCGGTTTATTTTGAAAGTACTAACTCTCATCTCACCCCAGGTCACTTACCCTTCCTGCAGCCTCACTGATTACCGGTCCACGCCCATGATCACTACCACCTGTTCCCAATCAACCCGGACATAAAAGCCACCTGAATTCTCTCCTCGTTGCCGAAGTGTCACATATCTCAGTGCATGGAAGCGTCCTCTCAGTCCTCGTACCACAGTCCTTGTTTGATGTCTAGCCTTGCCTTGCCTTGCCTTGTCTTGCGCCTTTAGTTTGCCCTGGTTTTCCTCCCTTGTGGAGCGCCTTTTGTTGTCCCTGTTTTTGAGTGCCCTTTTTTGTATCTCCCGTGTAGAGCTCTTTTTGTTCAGCCTTTTTTCCCTCTTTCAGAGGCGTTTTGGTTTTCGTGTTATTAAAGCTGCAGCCTTGTTGGCCAACTTTACATCTGCGTCTGAGTCCTACCTCCTCACGTCGTGTCAAGTTTAATGTTCCATTAATATCTTTTATGCTGAAGGTGTGAACCCTAAGATGTTTTGGTGAATATTTTTCCATCAAAAATGGATGTTTAAAAATCGATTCGGCCGCCTATTGAATCGATTCGAGAATTGCGCGATGTCATATCGCGATATATTGCTGAATCGATTTTTTTCGACACCCCTAATTTGCATTATAGTCGACAAGTAACTTAATAACTTTCCAATACCCCAATGTGATTTGTGTTCAACATCTTGTTCTGCTTAAAATCTCTTTATTCAATCATCGATTGCACAAACCTCTTAAAGAGCAACGCGTCCTTTTTGCTGATGAGCTTTTTGGCGTAACCTCCCGTGAGGTGGTTAAATCTGGTGTCGCATCCGAGCGTTTTGGGCTTGTAGCAATACCACGGCTCGCCGGTGTGAAGGTCCGTGTAGTTGCACAGCGGCCCCTTATCTGGCGGCAGGCACATGTTGCACACCGTCCTCTCAGAATGATTGCCCCGGCGAAAGACGCTGGAGAAGTAGACCCGATCGGGCCGTTTGTCCCTCAGCCGCCGCAGCACGGCGATGGCCTCGCTCGAGTGCACCATCAGGATGTTTACCTGAGCCGGGCCCGCCCACAGTAAGGGGAACCGAACGGAATAAAGTCCGTTCTGGTGGTCCAACACCTGCCCGGCCACACCCGCCTTGTATTTTGGGGCGTGTAAACGAGCCAGCAGCAAATCGCCGCCGTAGCGCTTGGGCCGCCCCTTGAAGTCGCGCATTTGGACCCGCACTTCCAGCTGGTCGCCCACGTGCCAACTGCGGTTGCTTTGGGAGGATACGATCGTAAACAGGCTGTGGGCCGGGTCGCTTGTCGGGGTCAGGTCGGTGGGGGCGGAGCCGGAGGGCGGCTGCGGCCAGGCGATGGAGTTCAATAGGTTGCGTTCCTCCAGCTCCTCTTCAGGTGACGGCGGCTTGCCCAGATGTGAGCAGATGTTGGGATTGTGGACAACTGCTGCTGGGAGGTTTTCGGATAGAATTGATGGCTGGGTCCGGTTCTGGACCTTGTACGGTGGTGGCACGATGACGGACTTCCAGTTCTGAGGGGACGACAAGATATGCGATCATCAGTTGTGCCACAGGAAATGATCCCATTTTCACTGAATTGGTCAGAAAATGTGTATTTAATTCGTATACTACATCCTTTGTTTATTTATCTGTGCCAGTGACGCATTAGTGATAGGCAGTAAAATGTCATTCAGAAGGAACAATTAACTCATTTGTTCCCAAAAACGTAAAAAAATTGTCCCAAAGACGTAGTTATACGTTTTTATTGTTGTTGTTGTTGTTTTTTTAATGCTAGAGCTAGAGCAATGCTTTGATGCAGCCTCTGAACCGCAGAGGACGGGTGAAGCAATGCTAGTAATTACAAAAACGACCAGCAGGTGGCAGCAGAGTACAAGCGATCAACCAGGGCCATGTGGAAAACAGTGAAACAGTGAAAATGGCTGCGAGTGGATGTGCTGACGTTCATAAAACAGAAAAACAGCTGCGCGTGTGTTCAACTAAACACTTGAGAGTTTATTTTAAAACATTTTTTTATTCTTTGGCTTTTGTCTCAGCATGAGACCGAGCATGGTTTTGGGGGTTTTATTGTGTTTTTACTCTTTGTATTATTATTTTATTATTAATTTATTGTTTAAACTGCCTTTGTTTTTATATGACTGCTTTTTTGCTTCATGTACATAATTTTATAAGCATTTATGACTGTCTTTAAAGTGCTCTACAGATGAAGTTGAAGCTTGGTCAAATAAAGGTTGGAAAATACTTTTATAATTAACTGAGAAACCTGGTGGCCACATTGGATCCAAAGTTGAGATTTTATTTGTTTGTTTTTTTATTTAGTTTTCACATCAACAATTCCAAATCAATTGGTATACATCTCAAATACAATTAAATGTCATAATTAACATTCGTGAGACAGGAAATAAAAATGGATCGTTTGTAGAATTCTTGTATATTCCACCAAACCTGTGTGTCAAATTATAAGATGTCGTTCATTTCACCACTCATTCGACTAGATGGTGAGCTAAATAACATTAACATGGTCAAAATGTCACGCTAAACTTCGCAGTTATCTAGTGCGCCATCAAGTTATGGAAAAGCTGCCACGATAGACCAACTCACAACAATTCCTTCAAATTCCTATGCCGGTCAAGAATGCCGCTGAGCAAAAGTCCATTCTGGCGACTGGCAGTCGTATCGCTGTGTTATCGTGGGTTGATTGATGTGAAGACCAATAACTTATAAAGGCAATTCATCAAATATTGTTACTACTGTAAAAAAATGGTTTATATTATGTCTGTGTCACTTGATGATATATTTTAAAAAATCATCTTTTGATGTAAGTCCCTGGAAGATTTCCATTGGCATTCAGCTAAAATGGATACTTTTAAATCAATCAGTCCATCAACAAACCCATTTTTTACCAAGAAAGAAAGTTATCATAGTAGGAATGTAATTGATGACATTAAGTTCTCTTGAGTGTTTATTAATTTGTGCACTGCAAGATTTGTGTTTTGTTCTTACTGTTACTTTATTGTATTTGGGTTGGAATTCAATATATTTGATAGAAAATGTCTCACCATAGCTTCAAGAAAATGTGAAAGGAAATGATGAAATGAAGGGGCAAACTATATCCCAACTAATATTTCTTGTTTTTAATGCCTTATTTGAATGCCATTAATTTAAAAAAAAAAGTGTTGTCTGATCTGTCATGTTTTCTAATTTAAAAAAAAATGGCACACTTCTTACAAATTCTACCAGAGTATAAATTATATTCATTAGGCTATATGAGGAGGGGGTAAAAGTTCTCTCACCTCCCCAATGTTGATGTTGCGCTGCAGGAAGATGATTCCGAACAGGGTGAGAATAATGAGGATGTATTTCCAAACATTTACGGACATGTTGACCGTGACTCGGATCGATTTTATACCTGCCGTCACTACATGAATGAAGAATCGAGGAAGTAGGAAGTAGGAAGTGCCTCCAGGGAGCGCCACAAAATGGTGGTGCTGGTGGGGTGGGGGGCATTGTTAGCATGCATGTTGACAAGGGGTTAATGGGTGTCTCTCTCTCTCTCTCTCTCTCTCTCTCTCTCTCTCTCTCTCTCTCTCTCTCTCTCTCTCTCTCTCTCTCTCTCTCTCTCTCTCTCTCAAGCACGATAACAGCTGGTGCTCTGAAGCTCTGTGTGGGTGTGTGTGGTTTAACTATCGTGTGTGTACTATATAGCCTAGCCTACGTGTTATGCATAATGTTGATTCCTTGCTAAATGTAGTCAATAAAATAAACCAATCAAAATGTGATAGGCCTATCATCATTTGTTCTTTGGCTTGAGAGCCCTCTTTACCTTGCTAATTTTGTAATCCCCGGGAACATTCTACTCCCGCTAATTGTTACAGATCATTTATAATAATTGGGCTGTAATAATTTCCTTTGTTTAACCAGGTAAGGCGGTTGATAACAGTTTCTCATTTATAACGCAGACATGGAAGCAATTTAGGGTTAAGTGCACTTCAAGGGCACTTAGACAGCGGATAGTTGTAGAGATTCGTTTTCTTTATTCACCTAATCAACTTGTTTTATTATTTGTTGTATTTATATATGGCTAGCTACTTATCACTTTTTCCTGATTTTATTAGCCAATAAAAATGCTATTAACTAATTTGCTCCCAAAGACGTATTTATACGTTTTTTGTTTTTTTTGTGTTTTTTTTTTGTGCTAGAGCATATAGAAGGCTTTGATGCAGCCTCTGAACTAAAAGAGAACGCTTGACTCAAAGGTAGTTATTACAAAAACGGCCAGCAGGTGGCAGCAGAGTATAAGAGATCAACCGGGGCCATGTTGCAAACAATTATTTTCCACACTGTATTAAACAGATTTGTGAATAATGGTTAAACTTAGCTATATTCCAATGCTAATTGCTGCAAAACGGAAACATAAAAATATCTTTTTTTTCCTAATGAAAGAAGAGATGCTAAATATTCTTTTGGTAGGTTCCATGTTTTTATAACAAATAGAACACAATATTCTGTGGGCCTTGCAAAATCAGTCAAAATGCAGTAAAACAGCTGGGAGTGAATGAGTTAACTTTTTTTTTAAACCTATATATCAGATTTTTGAGCCTCGGTGTTCATTGTGTTTTATTTAAAATTGTGACGAATGTACAACTAAGTTAATTGTTTTAAACTTCACATCAATGTTAAAGTCCTTCCTAATTTAGTATTTCCACATGCCATATTAATGTGCTGTTTGCTGCTTCATTGCATCGGCTAATCAACATTTCACTGGAATGACAATTTAAGGGGGGGGGGGGGGGGGGGGGGAATACATTGTGTGTCAAAAAGGCCTCGTTTTTGTCAGGAAGGTAGATCCCAAAAACGTATAGGCCCAGACAGGAAAATACAATTTGGGAGGTTGATTTTCAAACCAACAGTAACGGAAAACGCAGCTGGCCCACAATGCCAGGAGGAAAATAACAGAATGCGAAAGCACTACACCCGGAATAGTTACTAACAAAAAAACCCCAAAAAAAAACTTTCAAAAGGCAAGGAGAAAAATGAAGTGAACAAAAAAGTAGCCTACGCCTAAGCAGGCTGTACAGGACAGACTACAATCTAACAAAACAACGCTGTGCAAATAGCAACACGTGAAAACCTTAACACTATAGAAACAAAACCAAGACTAAGAATATATAACGCGTGACTATTCCGAAAGAAAAAGTCTAGAGAATCACTTGCGCAATGGCTGCGGAGAAGGAATAATCCGATAAGCTTTTGTTGCTCCTGTTGCCCTTAAACCTGTAAAGTCAGTGATTCGGAACGCCCCTCAGGTGTGCCACTGATGGGAACGCCACCTTCACTCGACCACTAGAAAAACACCAAAACACCGACTGAGGCCAGGAGTTTTTTTTTTGTTGTTGTTGTTGTTTGTTTGTGCAGTTCCAGCACCCTCTGGTGGCTAATTTATGAATGGAAGCTGTGCCCCATCTCCAAATTCAAAACCAAAGTGAGCAAAAGCAACTCAACTCAACTTTACTTATAAAGCACTTAAAAAAAGAGCAAATCTGCAGTAAACTGGCCATTTTAAAGGCAGTTACTTGAGATTTATTCATGTGATATGCTCAAAAATGTAAACTTATGGCGCAGACAGAAACGTTTTTTCTTCTGAAAATGAATTATCTGCATTCATCAGTGTTATATACAGAAATTAGATTACTATTTCAGTATAAAAGACCAATTTATGAGTAGTATTGTTGGTCCCTGTTACCAGGACATCTCAATTGGTCTATCCACCCCCTTCGACAGTATTTATTGTAGTTGTGTCCGTAAGCCTCTGGGTTTCGTTTTTTAACTCATTTGCTCCCAATAACGTGTAAATACGTTTGGGTTTTTTTTTTTTTTATGTTTTAAGTTTACGTCTTTTTGTTTTTTTGGTGTTTTTTATGCTCGAGCATACAGAAGGCTTTGATGCAGCCTCTCAACTGCAAAGAACGGTTGCAGAAATGGTAGTTATTACACAAACGGCCAGCAGGTGGCAGCAGAGCAAAGTAGATCAACCAGGGCCATCGAGAAAAAAAAGCTCAATTACTTACAATTTGAAATAGATTTGCGAAAACTGATGAAACTTAGCTCTCTTCTAATGCTAATTGCTGCAAAACGGAAACAGATAGAAATATACTTTTTTTTCCTGATGAAAGAAGAGACTTTAATCTTAATCATGCTTTTATAGCAACTGAACACAATATTCTGTGGGCCTTGCAAAATCAATCAAAATCCAGTAAAACAGCCGGGAGCGAACGGGATTGCGAAATGTGAAAATGGCGGCGAGTGAATGAGTTAAATGGAGCCTATTAGCAGTCAAACGGCCCGCGTGATTTATTACGCTCCATTGCAAGGTTCTGTCAAATAATTCTTCGGCTTTTATGGTGGTGGTGGTGGGGGGGGGGTCCATACAGGGTCCATTTTTTTTTTTTGAATTTATATACTTGACAAGTTGGCATAGAATCTTGAACTTCCGCTTAAGTCTTTTATCCGAGGATCAGGCTGTGGATGTGAACTCTCTGTCGACCTTCTCCATTAGTCTCGTGCATTATACGTTGCTGCCCTTCGTGCGCTTTTATGATGTGCATCTCTGCTGTGTGATGTGACCTGGGGGGGGCTGGGAGGATTCTTCATGTTTTCGGCAGCAGAGTAACACTGCACGCTTTGTCTACACACTGGACATGAAGTAGGCTGGCTGCGGGGGGGGGGGGGGGGGGGGCATGCTACCACATCAGAGATGACCACAAATGGGAGAGGGGAGGTTATGATGGATGTTGAAGGGTGGGTTCAAATGTTTTGACAAAAAAAAAAAAAAAAAAAAAGAGCTTAAACCTAAATAAGTTTCCCTAAAACCTTTTTGAAATAAAAAAAATAGAAAAGCTAACAAAAGATCATATATCATTATACCATTGGCGGACAAATTATTTATTAATGATTTATTATAGAAAACTTTAAATGCATATGAGAACATCATTAAAATTTCAATCAAGTGGACTAAATTGGATGAACGATCAGTGAATGTTCCAAAATTTTAATTCCGCCCACTTTTCAAATCTAAAATTTCAAAATTCCCTATTTCCAAACTATTCGAACCGTTGGATTGTCCGGTAAATATTGAAATGTATGTATTTTAATTTTTGTCTCCATTTCAATCTTATTGTGGTTTACCCACTTTAATTAACAGAATTCACATCATCCCCACAACAATTTATTGGGTACTGTTTTGTTTATTTTGCTGTCAACAGTTTATATTTTTATGTGGAAGGGTTTAATCTAATAAATTTTGCCCTTTTTTTTAACTTGTGAATATTTGTTTTATTTTTTGCTATTTGCAAATCTCCCTTGTTTAATTGGTTGAAATATTTACTTACGGATATGCCATCCATTCTCTGAACCACTTTTTTTTAAATTTATTTATTTATTTTTTCATGTAATTTATTTAGAATGATACTGTGAATGTCTTCAAGTTGTAATTATAAATTAAATGACACATTTCCAGGATAAATAAAGTATGAAAATACTTACTTTATTTAAATAGACTTATAAAAATATTATATATATATATATATATATATATATATATATATATATATATATATATATATATATATATATATATATATATATATATATATATATATATATATATATATGTATATACAGGACTGTATCAGAAAATTAGAATATTGTGATAAAGTTCTTTATTTTCTGTAATGCAATAAAACAAAAAAAACGAAAATGTCAGACATTCTGGATTCATTACAAATCAACTGAAATATTGCAAACCTTTTATTGTTTTAATCTTGCTGATTGTGGCTTACAGCTTAAGAAAACTCAAATATCCTATCTCAAAATATTAGAATATTTCCTCAGACCAAGTAAAAAAAAAGAAGAAAAAAAAAAGCCATAATCAGCAATATTTAAACAATAAAAGGTTGATTTGTAATGAATCCAGAATGTATGGCATTTTTGCTTATTTACTTGCATTACAGAAAATAATTGCCTTTATCACAATATTCTAATTTTCTGAGACAGTCCTGTAAATATATATATAATATTGTTTTGTTTTTTTCGGGTCGAACTGTTCCGAAAGGAGCATGCGCAGTAGGTCCATGAGTGCAGGCAGACTTCCGCGTATGCGTCTTGGGAAACGTCCCAACGACCCAACGGTACCATCTCTCACGGGCGCCCTCTGGCGGCGCCAAACTACATCATCATCATCATCATCCCTGAATTGATTCCGCCGAGCGTGCGTGTGTGTATGTGCGGCGCTTCTTCCACGGTGCCTTGCGCCTCCTGTCAGCACAATGGCCGCGCTCGAGTGAGGGAAGAGACTTCGCCCCTTCGCGGAAGGAACGATGAAGAGGGAAGGTAAGCGCCTCGTCGTCATCAACAGTCACTTTGCCATCGATTCATGCTTCAAGTCATCCACGCGAGGCGATTCGCTCGAGTTGAACGCGGCCACGGCTGGCTTCTTTTTTTTCTTTCTTTCTTTTACCTGCGACAAGATAACACGAGTGAAATCAGGACTCGGATCACGTGACGCCGCGTAAAATGCCATTTTTTTTTAATACACGGAAACAGATTGTAGTGTGATGATAATAATAGTGGGAGTCGGTGCAGTCCGTCGATGGCTAAAAAGAAAAAGGGCAGGATGCTTCCTCCGTCCGTCCGTCCGTCCGTCCGTCTGCACCGCTGTGCACAGCTGGATGTAGCCTTGCTTTAACGCGGCCTGCATGCATCGCGTGGGATATTGATCAGAGCGGTCAATCGGATCGCCGTGATTGTCCTCCTCTTGACAGGATTGACACGCATGTGCATGAAGAGTGAGACTCGCTTGTGCACACTGGTGGAGTGTAAGTGGAGTGGAGAATAGAATAGACCTTCATCCTGCAATCACCCGTCATTACCCTCAAGCGCCCGATGTGCTCAAATACTTTTAGCGAAATCATTTGAAAACACGTCACATCAAAGTCGTTATGAATTCACAGAAAATCTGGCTTGTCGCTAGCTAGCAAACATTAAACATGCATTCAATTTGTACGAAATGTGTGGTTTTGTATATCATGAATAACGTTCGTAACCAGGGGTGGGCAAACTACGGCCCGCGGGCCACATACGGTCCGATCCAAACTTTAAGCCGGCCCAGGTCACATCCAATTGAGCGGCCATTTTAATTCTTTTTCAAATGTGTATTTATTTTACTTTTTTCTTCCTCATTCACTTATTTTATTGAATGTTTGGTTAGCTGATGTAGTGTAAATTAAAAAAAAAAAAAGTAGTATATATGAGCTTCAAAAACAAGGTATTTTACTTATAAATTTGACTTTTTTTGTGGTTATTTTATTAAATAATTAGGTAATTAATTAGAAATGATTAATAATTAAATTCTAACTAATATTTTGTATTTTGCTGTTCAACTTTTTATACATAAACATTTTCATTTTTTTTACTTAAAGGAAGGCTCCTTTAATTTTACATGTATGGCTTGATTGGCAGTAAATAGTTAGTATAGCTACGAAACATGCATAAGAGCTGAAGAATACACTCCTATATTGATTTATTTAACTTTTTTCAACATAGAAGTACTTCCGTGTTGCAACGCCCCTTAAGTGGTGACGTCACTAGTGTGTATACTCGCTTGGGGAACAGTAGTTCACGCAGACATAACAACGAGGAAGACACAAACGTCAGTTATGCCTTACTGTATTGCAAAATTTTGCAAGGCGTCGGCAAGGAAAAACCCGCGAGACCCCCACCCCCCAAAAAAAAAAAAAAAAAAAAAAAAAAAAAAAAGCTACTTGAGTAGACACTGGTTTGTTTGCTAAGTGCTGTCAACCTCCCGAAGGACAACCAGGCGTGCGCGCAGCGAACATTTCAGGCATGAGGACTTCGAATATATGTTACAATTTGAGATGGGGTACGCCACACGCCTAATACTAAAGCCCAACGCAGTACCGAGTATCTTTAAAGAACCAGACGTGGGAAATAATCAAGCCGATGGAGGAGCCGCAACTGCTAGCAACACGGAGCCTTCACTCTCACAACAGCCGGCACAAATCGAGGTCTTACTACGGCCACTGAAAGATCTCGGAGAAGCGAAGCAAATTTAAAGCGAAAGGTAGGCATGTTTCGGGGGTGGGGGGGCATTGGTTATTATACTGCACGGACTGTTTTATTTCATAATTCATTTGAAGGTGGCCAACGCAGGGGCACGTCGGCACGTTACCGTAATGCACAGTATTAACAATCGTTGGGGCGGCTGGCTTGACTTCGTCTTTTCGAGTGGCGGCTGGCCTGACCGCAGTGGGACGCTACGCAAAAAAGAAAAAAAAAACAGCTAGGGGAGGTTGGGTGCTGTAACGACGATACATTTAATTTTACTATTTTTTCTTTTTCCTGAAATATTTCGTCAGTTCCACACGTTTTGCATTGCTCGTACTGTGTGTCACTTTACCTGTTGGATATTTGCTCCTCCAAGACTTTTCTTCTTCACATCTTTCATCGCAACCAAAGCTATCCTGAGAATGTCTATTTAGTATTGCCATGTTGAATGTCTGATGTTCCAGGATGCAGTTGAGATTGTCCGCAAGGAACCGATCCTCGAGTTCTTTCATTTCCAGACAGCACACATTCATTAGCGGATTGTCCATTCCTGCAGCTCCCGCACGAGCACCACTCACCCCCCGCCTGATTCACTCGTTCGTCAAAGTTTATTTTGTGCCCGAAAAGACCATCTGGCGCCACAACTTTCACATCCAAGGCAGACTTTCCTTCGGTAGTGTTATTTTGTCGTGTTGGCTCGAAGCGATAAGGTTTAATCCTTCCGGGTTTGACGCTAGATGCACGGCTGCGTTGCATAGTGCTTCCATAGTGTAGCGTTTACACACTAGTGACGTAAACATCCGGGTTATTTAGTCACGTGTAACAAACATGCCGGCGTTCGATTCATTTTAACAATGGTTTAAAAGTTATTAAATGTACATAAAAAAATAATCACGTCACCAAATTAATTATTGAAAAAGTAGCAACTTTTTGCTGCTAAAAATGGATCAATAAGTAAAGTGTCCCTTTAATCCATCAACAGCATGGCCCATATGTCCCTTGACCACACGGTTTTTTTTTTAGTAATAATAATAATAATAGGGAGAGAGTGCTTGGGCTCATACGTATGAAAGGTTGGGGGGGTGTACGGGTGCCATGGCAACCAGGCTCCAGCATGTGATGAAGTGTGAGGCTGATCCGGGTCATTTCAGGTGCCGCAATTGCATTAATGGAATCTCACATTCCAAACCTCACTCCAAAATGGCCTCAGGCCAAATGTTTCTAGAAGCTAAAAAAAACAAACAAACCCTGTTTCTGTTCTTTTTTGGTGTTGTGTTTAGATTTGGTTTGTGCTTCTGCCTCACAAACACAAATGTTGTGTTTTCCTTTTCCTGTGTGGAGTTTGTATGTTCTCCCCACATGGCCTGCTGTCCATCCACGGCTCACAGAGATGCGACCTTACAAATCTGGATCGTGTTGCACGTCATATTGGTTGCGATAACAATAATAATCATAATAATATGCATTTTGTCTTTTTGGAAGGCCGCCTGACGAGTGGATGTGCTCGTGCGTGACGACGATGGCTCCTCAGCCGCTAAAATAAACACACTAACGACTAGTGTTTGTTTTACATTAGTGTCACTTTCTCGCTTCCTCACTCTCAATCCCGGCGCGCTCGACCGCGCGCATCCGCACTCATGCGTCGCCGGACATCATGCCGAGCGCTACTGTACAATGTCTCGAAGGAAAACTCGCATTTTTTTTGGGAGCGATTTGACATTGAGAGACCAGGAAGTGCATCACGAGTCCCACTTGGCATTATTATTATGATTCATATTGCATCTGTCAGTTTGTAAGCGATAGTTTTTCTTTCCCCGTGGCGGCCATTTTTTCCGCATGGCCCGGTTCAACGCCACCTCTCGCCTTGGCCCACATTCCGCTTCCCCCGGCCCAGAGTTGGGTGACCGCAGGGGGGGTTAAAACACTTTTGTAATCAAATCATCATCTTATTCATCGAAGCGTGCAGGCGGGCGACTGCTGGGTGTGATGGCTATTGTGAGCGCTGTAACGCATTCTGCAAGTTGATCTTGCACATCTCCCAGTCTGATTGATTGTTATTTGCTTAATCGGGGCCCCCTGCTTGAGGCGTCGCCACGGCAACAGTGGATGCTCCAGATGCTAGCCCGGATACGACACCAAATGTTATCAAATGATTTTTCATGCGATCAGTGACACACCTGCATAGACGCTAATCGGAAACATTTACAACAGGGGTGTCCAAACTACGGCCCGGGGGCCATTTGCGGCCCGCCGTCCATTTTTTGAGTGGCCCGCGACATATGCTAAAAATGGCATTTTGACTCGGTTCAAATAAAATAAACAAAACAAAAATGTTTGGAGATGGTCAAAGTAAGAAGGGAAGGTAACGGAAAACAGGTGCCATTAAAAGGTTATTTTAGTTCACTAAAACTAATGAAGAAACTAAAACTAAAATTCCAAAAACAATAATATTACCAAAATAAAATAAAAATGAAAATGTTTTTTTTTTTTTTTTTTAAACCGAAAACTAACTGAAACTATATTTTATGTTTACAAATCTAACTAAAACTAACTATAATTATAGCAAACATGTCCTTCGTTTTAGTCTTTGGTAATTAATTTAATGCATGAGCCTTTGGGGATGATTTTAAATGTGATTTTTAATAGATTTATTTTGATATCAACCGGAATAATGACGTTTGAAAGGATGTCACACAGAAGTGACGTCATCTAGCAGCAGCCAATAGAAAAGCACCAAAAGATGACGTCGCTCACATGCTGTTTTTTAAATATTGTGCACAAGTAATACACATAAAAAAACTAATACTAATACTGAAACTAACAAACTAAACTAAAACTAAGCATTTTTTAATGAACTAAACTAATAAAAACTAACAGAACCACCTTGAAAACTAATAAAAACTAACTAAAATGAAAAATTCCAAAACTATAATAACTCTACTGCCATATTACAAATAAATTGAAAACTAAAAAACTGAAAACTGAAAACTAATTACAACTAAGTAAATAAAAAAAAACTCAAAACAAAATAAAAACTAAAATTAAAAATTGCAAAACTATAATAACCCAACTGCCATATTACAAATAAATTGGTTTATATACTGTCGCATTTTTTCTAAATATGCAATAGCACAAATAAATTATTTGTACAATTTTTAGGACTAAACACAATTTCTCTTCATAACATTGTGTGGCCCTTCTAATTTTCTGTATGTGGCCCTCAAATGAAAAAGTTTGCACACCCCTGATTTACAAGCTAATAATCGGTCAATGAAATGTAAACGTAAATGAAAGCTGCAGTGCTTTATGTGGATGTTAACTTTTTCCATCCAATCAGATTTCAGACTGTCTGTTGCCATGTCAATCTAATCTGCCCTTCAGAATCGGTTGCTATATAAACTATATTAGCAATTGAAATCTTTCTTTGATTTTAAATTCACCTCACAGGGGCAGCTAGCTAGCTAGCTAGCTTACAACGATGTCAGCATTTTTTCTGCACTATGATTGGTTGGTCGGGCCAAGCCAATTTGGAACAGCAAAACACGTCTGTAGCCATTTTCAAACATTTCATGTCTGCTGCATTTGATGAACGTGGCACAGTTGTAATGCTGACAGACGGGCAGTTGCCACGACAACGACGGAGCGACGGACAGCGTAATGAACGGTCGCGGATGGCCGAGCATCAGCGAGTACGCAAAACGGAAAGGACGGACGGACGGACGGACGGACAGATGATTGGAAATGAGTCGACTGTGCGTCCGCATGAGATGAATAAAACATGAGTGTCATTAAACGCACACTTGAACCTCACGCCTGCTGCAGTCAAACATCTGCGCCTTTTTTTTTTGTTGTAATTTAAATCGAATTTATTTCTTTTGTGTCGACAAGTCAAAGTGGAGCTTATTGCTTAATTTAAATATTATAGTCGTCAGTGCTACGAGGGGCCCACATAGCTCAAGGAATTTCCTAACCTGATGTATGGCAAAAAAATAAATAATTTTAGATATAGACAAAATATGTGCATTTGTGCAAAATACATGCTATTAATATATTTAATATTTCCTTATCCATTTCTCCCAACAACAAAGCAAACAACAAAAATAATCACATACAGTACTGTGATTTTGATTTATTTATTTTCCCAGTGCAAAGTGTTCTCTTGCATAAAAATTAGAATTCAAGGATAGCACAAAATTGCTGAACAACAAACTGACAATAAGAGGAAAAACAAATTTTCTGCATTTTTTCGCATGAAACCTCAAATTCAAAATGTAAATATTATGGAAGTACGATGTTTGGCATGCAAATCATTGCAAATCCAAAAAAACAAAAAACAAACAAAAACACTACGTCTTATCATTTTGTAGTATAGGGCATCATAAGCAAAACAAAGCCATGTTTGCCACCTAGTGGTGAATGGTGTTATTACAACTTAAAACTTTGATGCATGTTTGCAGTTCGTCACATTTGCGTGTTCACGTATTTTTTTTTCTTTTTTCTTCCAATACTTTTTAATTATTATGCAAATCCCGATTTTTTTTCCCGGGGATTTTCATCCCCATTTATCTGTTTATTTTTTTATTTATTTTTTATTTTTTTAAAGATCATCTAATGTTGTTTTTTTTTTTTTTTCCAGTGCATGACCTGGATGACATAAAAACACATGCACGACTGTTGTCAATGTAGTTTTCTTTTTTTTCTTTTTTTAATTGATATTTTAAGCTAAAAATGATTGAACGAAATGTAGTATCTTGTATCTCGTGTTTCAGGTCAGTGCGGTTGCCACGGAAGTCGTACACGGTTGTAGTCAGTGGCCGTGGATTCCTGAAGGTCTTTTATAGGGCCTGTTTCCATAGCAACCTCCACAGTCCTCCTGAGGACCGCCACCAACCGTCTCGTCGCCCCCTTTCCTCCACGAAGAGAACGTGACCCCCCCCCGTTAACGCCCGGCAGCGGAATGGACACCGAGTCGACCCACTCGGGCTACTCCAGCCGCTCGGGGAGGTCAAACCGACACGGGTGAGTTCCGCGTCGCTTCTGGCGCCGAGTTGGGCCTCCTGGTAACTTTGATGAGATGGTCAAGGGAGGGAGGGGGGGGGGATGGGGGTAGACCAGGGGTGTCCAAACTACGGCCCGGGGGCCATTTGCGGCCCGCCGTCCATTTTTTAGTGGCCCGCGACATATGCTAAAAATGGCATTTGACTCAGTTCAAATCAAATAAACAAAACAAAAATGTTTGGAGATGGTCAAAGTAAGAAGGGAGGATGTCGAAAAACACAGGTGCTATTAAAGGTTATTTTAGTTCACTAAAACTAACGGAAAAACTAAAATAAAATAAAAAAACAATTTAAAAATAAAATAAAAACGAAGATGCTGTTTAAAAAAAAAAGAAAACTAACTGAAACTACATTTTAGGTTGACAAAACGAACTAAAGTAAAACTATAATAATAGCAAAAATGTCCTTCGTTTTAGTCTTTGGTAATTAATTTAATGCATGACCCTTTGGGGATGATTTTAAATGTGATTTTTAATAGATTTATGTTGATATATATGGTGTGTTTTAAATGTGCACAAGTAATACACATTAAAAAAAACTAAAACTAATACTGAAACTAAGCATTTATTAAAGAACTAAAACTAATTAAAAAAAAATAACAGAACCACCCTGAAAAAATAATTAAAACTAACTAAATTTAAAAAATCAAAACTCAAAACAAAATAAAAACTAAAATGAAAAATTGCAAAACTATAATAACCCTGCTGCCATATTTCAAATAAATTGTTTTATATACTGTAGCATTTTTCTAAATATGCAAAAGCACAAATCAATTATTTGTACAATTTTTAGGACGAAACACAATTTGTCTTCATAAAACATGATGTGGCCCTTGCGTCCTTGTGATTTTCTGTATGTGGCCCTCAAATGCAAAAGTTTGCACACCCCTGGGTCATGTGATCACAGCTCAGCGGCGCTAATCACTGAATGTGCTCGGTCCGATTTGCAAATGAGAAAAACTATTTGGTTTTTAATCTTTAGTTCACCCTGCAAGATGAAATGAATACATTTACATAAACAACTTTTTTTTTTTTTTTATAATTTTCCTAAACATTGGCCATCTTTTTCATCCCCCATCCAGCGAGCGAGGCCGCGAGCGTCACAAAGCCAGCGGCAGTAAAGACAGCAGCCGCTCCGAGAAGTCGGTGATCCTCAATCCGCCGGAGACGTCGTCCCAGGATTCGCCGGTGCGCAACGGCGAGCCGCTGCCGGGGGAGCCCTCGCCGGGGGCGGAGCCCGCAGACGATGGCCAGGTATTGGACGCGAGCGCGCCCACGTGAGCTTCAGTCGCAACGCGTCGTCACTGTCGTACTTTTCTGCAACAAAAAGAGCTTTATGTTCCAACTCGGACTGGCTATCGCCGCTAACCTCACGATACGATACGTATCGCGATACATTTGTATCCCGATACTTGATTTTCAAGGCGATACGTATCGCGATATATTACATTCATTTACTTGCATTTTATGTAAACCTAAAGGATTTTTTTTTTTGATGCTCTGACAAAAATATTTTTGTTAGCAGCTATTCTGGTTTAGCACCAAGCGGCATGCCTGGTTTAAATGTGCACACACCGGAGATTGGAGCAGCTTTCACAGACACACCGGGAACATTTATTCATAGGCAGGAGCCGATATGAGCAAAAATATCAGAGTATTAAAATTACAGCTCTAAAATGTGCTTATTTGAAATATTTGGGGAAATAAAAACAGCATTTTTGTTCATGTAACATATTCTATTTCATTTTTTTTTAAACAAAATATAGGAAAATTGGTACATTAAGACATGTGCCATGTTAAGTTTATAAGTAAATAAATGTTGATATTTTTCCTCTGCTTTCATTTTTCTTAGCAAGACACTGGTGAGCTATTTATAGCATTAATTGAAGGCAATTAACTTCAAAGACGCTGCTGGTTTTTATTTTTTGGCTACAATGCAAGCTGCAAAGGCAAACATTAAGTGCCTATTTAAAGTTAACTCATTCACTCCAACCATTTTCACTAAAGTGTTTTCCTGGATTTTGACTGATTTTTCAAGGCCCGCGAAATATTATGTTCTATTGCTATAAAAATATGGAACATACCAAAAGAGAGATTAGAGTCTCTTCTTTTATCAGGGAAAAAAAAAGTATATTCCTTTCTGTTTCCGCTGTGCAACAATTAGCAATAGAACATAGCTAAGTTTCATCGTTTTTCACAATTCTGCTTGGAACTGTGGGGAAATCAGCTTGTTTTAACATGCTGTGGTTGATCTCTTATACTCTGCTGCCACTCAACCATTTTCTGCAGTAGAGAGACTGCATCAAAGCCTTCTCTATGCTCTGGCATAAAAAACGTATAAGTACGTCTTTGGGACACTTAAAACATTTAAAATATGACGTATTTATACGTTTTTGGGAGCTAATGAGTTAACGAGCAATATCGATTCTGACGCCTGCGTATCGATACGTGCATCGCAATGAGGCCCGCAACGATATATTGCCGAGTCGATTTTTTGAGCACACCCCTAGTTACAACCATATACAGAAAATGAGGTTGAGATGTTGTGATGTCACTTTTATACAAACAACATAAGGAGGAAACGTTCACCAAAAATAATAGTAAGTAATCATTTTCCGATGGTTGTCAATCGAAACAAGAAACAGCTGGTTGGCGACGGCACAGGTGCACCAATGCGATAATAGCATCATTGAAAGAAAAAAAACAAACAAACAAACAAAACAAAAAAAAGCATCCATCCAGACTTTGTGAAGAATTCCAAAGCTCGTCGACCTATTTTCCGTCCTCCCGCCTCCTCCGAGACAAAACACACATTCCAGGATGTCATGTGACGCATAGCCAGCTCGTAGCTTTCCGTCCTTTGTGTGCGTGGTAAGATAATCCGCGCTGGTAGTGAGCCGGCGTGACCCCGGCGGGCCTTCCGTCACGTTCGGCAGGTCGTTCGGCGTTCGTTTCTTCGCATTACAGCACGCTCGGGGAGCTCCTGCGCAAAAAAAAGAGGGAGCGGCGCGTTCTCACCGCCTTAGATCATTTTTTCGGCACTTTGAGGAAAGCCGATGGGAATAATCCGCCATGTTCACACGCGCGTCGCTGACACGAGGCCAGCGGCGCTTTGTGAGCTTTGGATGTGGTGACTTGATGCCAGAGGGCAGCGGATCGTCTTTCCTGGCTCCGAACGAAACGCAAACCACATCCAGTCGTCTCGTTTGGGGACTGCGTGGGGGCTCGCATGCCTTGCTCATTTGCATATCGTGTGTTCCCTCGTTTATCGCGGGTGTTAGGTTCCAAAAACTAACCGTGATCATGGAAATCCGCGTTAAGTCAAAAATAAAAAAAAATAAAAAATAAAAAAATCCCGTTAATTATATATATATTTTTTTCATTAATTGTTTTTAAATTTTGATTGATGATTTGATGATTTTTACTTTATTATAAAAGGTTTTTCATTCATAAAATATGTTATTTTTTTTATTTACATTCATTTTTTTTCCATTAAAAGTATGTTGTTGTTGTTTTTATTTACTTATTATACAGCACAGTACATGTTTTTTTTTTCATTTATTATATATGTTTTTTCGTTTTGGTATGATTTGTAGTTTATTATTTTATATTTTTTATTTTTATTTTTTTTTAATCATTTTTTGGGGATATTAATATCGATATTTTACCTTCTTCATGAAAATGTGGCGTAACGCGTTGACTCTCTGGACATTAAGTTTAATCAGACTACTTTGTTGAAAAAAGTGACGCGTTCGACTACTAGTTACTTTGAAAAGCAAACCGGCAACCCCCCGCCTCCATTCGCTGGTAAATGTTGGGAAGGTTCCATCCAACTTCTCACAATCCAGACTCCAAAATTGACACCCCAGTAATCATATCTTGTTTTTATCCTGCGCTCACACGTTTTTTCAGATTTATGCTGCGTTTCTTCACACCGCGGCGACAAACGAATCGCTAATGAGAATGAGTGACAATCTAAAAAAAAAAAAAAAAAAAAGAGTGTTTGTGGCGCAGATGTGATCAGATGATGAAGAAGAGGAATATGACTCTAATATATTATGACGGGTGAAGGAAGGTTTGATCTATATTTTGTGGGCGTCGGCGAGCGTGTGTGCGTGTGCGCGTCACCCGACATTACATCAAAGCGTGTTTGAAGACTTCGCATTATTAATGTCCAAAATGTCCAACGAATAAAGAGAATAAATAGAGTTGCATGTGCCAAAACACATTTTATACAGAAGAGTGGAAGGAGTTGTTGTTGTTGTTGTTGTTGTTATTGGAGCTAATAGGATGAAATGTGAAAAGTTTATGCCTTGGAGGTGGTCTCAATTTTGTCAAGAATCTTCCACTTTTGATTCCCGCTGCCCCCTCCCTTACTTCTCTCTTTTTTTTCTTTCTTTTTTTTTTTAAGGCCAACGCAACTTAAAAAATTCAACAGTTGCATTGAAGTACTTTCTGATGTTGTGACTTGAGGTGTACGTGCAGCAGCTTGAGAAAAACAATGAAAATATTCTTTAAATAAATAAATAAATGCTAGGCTAATGTTCAAGGCAATGTGAATTATGTGATAAATTAAAAAAAAATTGGTCTGAAATTTCACCCTCCCTTCTTACTTTGACCATCTCCAAACATTTTTGTTTTCATTTGATTTGAACTGAGTCAAATGTCATTTTTAGCATATGTCGCGGGCCACTGAAAAATGGAGTTTGGACACACCTGCTTTAGCTAAACGAAACTTACCCCGGGTTTTCACCGGTTGCGGTGCGGTTGCGGTGCGGTCCGGTGACGCAAGCAATTAGATTCCATTCATTCGAATGGTGCAGTTTGCACCGCTTGCGGGTGCGTTGCGTGTCGACTGCAGACTTCCGCAAGGATAGACCTATTTTCTATTTTTGCCGGACGCCGCAGCGGTCGGCCTCCGGCAAATGGCAAGCTAGCACAAAACACATCGAGCGGGACAGGAAGACCGAGGCAGTTTCAAAATAAATTTCCGGTTACCTTTCAGAATAAAACACTCGCCAGCTCCTATTTCGCAAGTTTTTCAGCAAAACGTGACGTGGGCGTCGCCGGGCCATGTGCTCATTCACGGTTTAGACACCAGCGAACATGGACGAGGAGAGGTTTATATTGGAGGTGGAAAACCACAAAATAATATATGACACGGCACATCCCTTTTATCAGGACTGTAATGTATTGTGAGTTTGATGTTCGCGATTGCTTGTTGTGCCCGTCTCGCTTGCCGTACTGAGCGGCAGCCGGACGCGGAAGACAGAAATAAAGAGTGGACCCGCACTGACCCGACTCTCGTTATTAATATACTTTACAAGGACAACCAAAAAAAGGATGCTGCATGGAATCTCATAGCAGAAAAAGAAGAAAAGGTTAAATCAAAAGAAGTCCACCTCTCGTTGTGAAATGCCACATGATCGCGCGCGCGCGCGGTCCCGCGAGACACGTTGGGAAGTGGGCGGCGACGGAGCTGCCGGACCGTAGCTGTGCGGAGCCGGTGTGGATTGACAAAAAAATTGACCCGTCCGGAGCACGCAGTCAAGACGCACCGCACCGCAACCGCATCCGGTGAAAACCCGGGGTAAAATGTTCCTGTGTTGACAAATGACTGATGAACTTAGTTTTATAAGGCAACCTGCGAGCCAGTATCACATTGTGGGCGGATTGCGTCGGCTTTCCCGCCCCTTCGGATCTTCATGCAGTGATTTGTCGCCATCTTGTGGTATTTTGTTGCCAACAAACTCCGTTAATGTTAAAATGAGTTGAAGAGCTTCATGTAAATGTGTTGCCGCCATTTTGTGGCATCTATTGTCAATTCAAAAACATTTTGGGTTGAAAATGACGACGGACTTTCATCGTTCGAAGTAGAGTTTGATCGGTAAATAATGGAGCAGATAAATATTAAAATGAAGCCTTGGTGGCATAATTGTTTAAAATCGTCAAATGAAGATGTCTTGCTCACCTCTAGGACGATAACTGGGGGGAAACCACCACCGCAGTGACCGGCACGTCCGAGCTGAGCATTTCCCAGGAGGAAGTGGTGGGCTTGGGCAAGGGCATCGAGGACCGGACCCGCGGCTTCCGCCGCTACCTCCCCTTAGCTGCGGGCCTGTGCGGGGGTCTGCTGGTGCTGGCCACCCCGCTGGTCTTCCTGCTGCTGCCCGTAATAATGTGGCCCGAGAGACTGCAAGCTTGCGGCGCCGCCTGCGAGGGTCTCTTCCTGTCGCTCTCCTTCAAGCTCCTCATGCTCCTCGCCGCCATCTGGGCGCTGTTCCTGCGGCCGGCCCGCGCCAGCCTGCCGAGGGTGTGCGCGTGCCGGGCCTTCCTCGCCACGCTCACGCTCTTGCTCACCATGTCCTACTGGCTCTTCTACGGCGTCAGGATACTCGATGCACAGGTGAGTGCAAATATGAGGGGTGTGCCAAAAAAGACATTCAGAAAAGAATCGAGATTCTCACTTGTTAATCAAATCGATATTAACTCATTCACTCCCAGCCATTTTCATGTTCTATTGCTATCAAAAAAAAAACATTTTGTCTCTTTCATCAGGGAAAAAAAAAGTACAGTATATATTTTTTTTATGTTTTTATGTTTTGTAGCAATTATCATTATTCACAAACCTGTTGAAAATACTGGGAAAAAGAGCTTGTTGCAACATGGACCTGGTTGATCTCTTATACTTTGCTGCCACCTGCTGGCCGTTTTTTTTATTGTAATAAGTACCATCGCTTTAAGTGACCGCTTCAGGTCAGAAACCGCATCAAAACCTTCATACAAAAACTCTAGCATAGAAAAACCTAAAAAACGTATAAATACGTTTTTGGGAGTGAATGAGTTAATATCCAAAAATGGATTTTATTGAAATTAGAAATGAAGAAGAAGGGGAAAAGGCACTTGTAGCCCACATACTGTTTTTGTGGGAAAACGAACTTACAATACAAAATTAATGAATATTTCAACCAAAAAAAAAAGACACTTGAATGTCTCTATTTGTCATTTTGTCTTTCAAAGCAGACTGGAGTCGATCATGACAATGTTGTGCATTTCTGTAAATTGAAGCAGAAGTCATTTGTCAATCAAATCGTTTTGAATCGAAAATCGTTTGAATCGAGAATCAAAAATCGATTCTGAATCGAATCCTAGACCCAAAAATCGTAATCGAATCGAATCGTGAGACAGTCAAAGATTCCCAGCCCTAGCAAATATGCATCATGATACATATTACAGTACAGCGGCGCTCATATTTCAACCAATAAAATCAATAGAAATGCTATCAATAAAATTAATTTTTTTTAAAATTTCAATTAAATGAATATTGGCCTTCTGGTGTGTGCGCCTTGGCCACCAGGGGGCAGTAAAACGCAGACATAGAGAGACACATGAAGAAGAAATTCGGTAAGATGCGGTATTAGTAGTCATTTTTCACACAAGTTAAAGAATATACAATGGAGTATTGTTATATTCTCCAAAGTTGTCAACCCACAACATCGATGCTAATCGTTCTCCTGGCCTTCAGCGTTTTGTATCGTGAGTTAGCATTATGCTAAGTGGGAATTATTCAGGCAAAGCTATGTTTGTTTTAAAAAATGCAATTTCGCATCAGCAAGAGAAAAACGCTAAAAGTGACATGTTCTGTTAGCATTGTTTAGCATTGCTACATTTTGGTTAGGTTGATTGGACTCTCAACCAGAGCAGGTAACGACCAACATTGACTTTTGCGGTGCTAGCAACTTCATTTTACGTCATACAGTAGTTTGCAAATGTTCTCTAAACCGTTTTTATGGCTCTCTAAAGAGGTTTATTGGGTTTTCTCGTCACAATGAAATTTTGAAGAAAAACGCTAAAGGCTACAATGCTATGTTAGCATGTGCTAACATAAGCAAAACACAGTGTAGTAGCACACGGCGCTATCTCTCCGAGTCATGTGTTTAAATGTGTGGTGTGCGTGTTGTCCACTGCAGGACGAGGACTACCACGGTGTGGTCCAGTTCGCCGTCTCCCTGGTGGACTCGCAACTCTTCGTCCACTATCTGGCAGTGGTGCTGCTGGAGCTCCGCCACCTGCGCCCGTGCTACAGCGTGTGCGTCATCCGATCCACCGACGGGGAGACGCGTCACTACAACATGGGGCAGCTCAGGTACGTCCAAAACTGGGTGCAATTTTCAAAACAACTTGGTTTTTATTTTAAAAATGGGCCGGGCCAAGTCGAGTTTAGTGAATTTGGTAAACCGCACTGCACGTCAGCAAGTGTTCAGCGGACATTGGATGTTGTTTTTTTTTATGACATGTGCACTGGCGCATCTGCCAATTTGGTGACAAAAAGTAGACTACATTTTAGATTCGGTAAAACCATGTCTAAATTGCGGCACAGGTTGTGTAATGTGATTTTGGTGAATTATATGGAGGCGCAGGCAGATAAATTCTGAGCTCTTTGGTCGTGTGTGGTGGATGTCAGAATGTTTCGTTCATAAATATGGCAAAACCGTGGGCCGTGGGTGTATAACTAGAAACCGAAAACTCCTTGTCGAGTTCGCCTCAGGTGGGATATTCTCGAAGGAATTGTGTAAACACAGCTGTCAGACTTGTGTTTTTCATTTGATCAAGCGTGGATACATGAGTGGGAGAAAACAAATGAGGACATGAGATATGAGTACAACGCACGTTACCTTTTTGCCTTTTTGCTTTTTGCACTGCGGAAAAGAAGAAAAATGGAGATCGCCAAAGTGTTCCTCCAAAATTGGAAGCATACAGCAAGAATTTTAAACTAAAATAACGTATTTAAATGTGTTTTATCCATGCATCCATCCATTTTCTTGACCGCCTACTCCACACAAGGGTTGCGGGGGTGCTGGAGCCTATCCCAGCTGGCTTGGGGCAGCAGGCGAGGTACACCCTGAAGTGGGTGCCAGCCAATCGCAGTAAATTTGTTGTATTATTATTAATCTTATTAATAATAATACTAATACTAATACTACTACTACTACTACTAATAATAATAATAATAATAACAATAATAATAAACATTCATTTATTTAATTGTTTACATTAAAATTTTAATATATTTTATATTTATAAAATGTATTCAAATTTTATTTAAAGCATATACCATAGCTTAACTCACTCACTGGCAGCCATTTTCACATTTCGCAATCCCGTTCACTCCCGGCTATTTTACTGAATTTTGACTGATTTTGCAAGGCCCACAGAATATTGTGTTCAGTTGCTATACAAGCATGGAACCTATCAAAAGAAAGATTAAAGTCTCTTCTTTCATTAGGAAAAAAAAAGTGTTTCTATCTGTTTCCGTTTTGCAGCAATAGAAGCATTAGAAGAGAGCTAAGGTTAATCAGTTTTCACAAATCTATTTACAATTGTAAGTAATTGAGCTTTTCTTTCTCGATGGCCCTGGTTGATCTCCTTTGCTCTGCTGCCACCTGCTGGCCGTTTGTGTAATAACTACCATTTCTGCAACCGTTCTTTGCAGTTGAGAGGCTGCATCAAAGCCTGTATGCTCTAACATTAAAAAAACGTATATAAATACGTCTTTGGGACACTTACAATTAGGGGTGTTAAAAAAAAAAATCGATTCGGCGATATATCGCGATACTACATCGCGCGATTCTCGAATCGATTCAATAATCGGCAGAATTGATTTTTTATTTTTTTTTATTTTTTTTAGGATTCACATCTTGAGCATGGAAGAATGTTATATGAACGGAACATTAAGCCTTAATATTTTATTTTAATGCTGTTCAAACATGAAACAGATTACAACCTCTATAAGACTGAAATTTCAGATAAATAAATAATACATTTTCATATAAATCTTACACTCTACAAGCTTACTGATTAGTATTTTCTAAATTTGAATGAAAAAATCGCAACAATCGACTTATAAATTCGTATCGGGATTAATCGGTATCGAATCGAATCGTGACCTGTGAATCGTGATACGAATCGAATCGTCAGGTACGAGGCAATTCACACCCCTACTTAAAATATAAAACAAAAACAAAAAAAACGTATTTACACGTTATTGGGAGCAAATGAGTTAAAAGAGCTTGCGTTCCCACAAAGCATATCCAAAATGTTTTGGTAAAATAAAAAGTTTCAGTAGAATTTAAGTAGTGGTGAAAATGTCAGCATGCTCTGTCATGATTTCTGAAGTGTTTCCGAGGTGAATGCAAGGTCAGTCGAAGCGTTAAAACAAACGAGCGGCCGGACGGTAAGCAGGGACCATCGCCGGAGGTCGTTCAAATGTTTCCGACGCGACTCAACAGCACCTTGCGTCTCTTTTTGCGCCAAGCAGCATTCAGAACGCGGCTCTGGCCGTTTTGGAGTATTACTACCGAGACTTCCCGCTGCACAACCCGGCGCTGCTCTCCGCCTCCAAGCACCGCGCCGCCAAGCGCCTGGCCGGATTCAAAGTCTACAACGTCGACGGTAAGCGCAAGCTCACCCACAACAAACAACTGCTGCCACTCATTTGCGCCGCTTGGCTCTGGCGAACAATAATAACAACATGACGACGTGCTAACCGCTAGGACGCCGTTGGACGTTTTTAGTCGTGATTTTGTGCTTTCCTTGTCCACTTTTTCTGTGAGCAGTTTTGCGAAGCAGGCTGAGAAATTTGCTGCGGGAAAGTAAGTAAGCGCACTGGCGAACGCCCCCCTTCCCTTGCAAGGCACTTGAAAAACGATTTGAATTCAGGCCTGACCGAGTAATCGGCTGATATTAGCGCTTTTTAAATCGGCAAAAAAAATTTTTTTTTTCGACTTTCCAGGTTCATTCTATGCCCCCTCACCTTTTTTTTTTTTTTTTTTTTTTTTTTTTTTAAACCCTCCCCCCTTTTGCATGATTTCTTTCCTCATCTAAGATACTCGGGACGCTTATAGCGACCCGTCAGGCTTCCCATTCTGTCTCCCTCTATTGGTCATTGTTCTTTATTTATTTTTTGGGTTTCTTGGACCAGTTGCGACTGTGAAGGCAGATTTCATGTGTTTTTACATACATAAGCCAGAAAAGATTACAAAGATCTGAAGAGAAAAAGAAAAAGAAAAGAAAACATGACATTCACATATTCAACCCCTCCCCCACCCAAAAATAATAAATCATGAAAATCCGTCAGCTGATTGGTCAGGCCCTAATCGGTATCAGCTCCTGCAGTTAGTCCAACGTTGCACTGTTGGATCTCACGCCACAAATGCTGCAAAGGTTTTGGTGATGCTCGCATCCAAGATGGGCGTCCTCCTCGCCCCCCCCCCCCCCCCCCCTTTTGCAACAGAAAGGCCTCGAGGGGGTGGCGGCATTTGAAGCCTTAAATAATTCATCAGAAAAGCGCTCATTCCTCACATACTCTCACTTCCCTTTTATTAATTTTTGTACTTTTTTTTTTTTTTGAAGCATTTACCCTCTTTCTCACCTGCACGAATGTGCTTCCACGCACATGCAAATCAGGCTCACGGTCCGGATCTGATTAAACGAGCGGTTTTACCCCACTTCTACCTCACTCCCCATCCCCCCCCCCCCCGCAAGCGTGCTGGCGTGTGCTTATCACCCTCGTAACGATGAGCTCCACTGCACGAGCTCGACGTGGTGCAAAGCTGCAAAGTCACAGATCTGTCTGAATGTTGGATGAAGTGCACCGCCATGAATGTTTCATCTACGAGACTAAAAAAAGATTTCGGCATCAAGGGAGGCCTCCTTTCCGTCCTTGTAATCGATCATTTAAATGTATGTATTGTATTTCAATAGCGTCTTTCAGTGTCCTAAATTGTGCTATATAAATCTGATCCATTATTATTATTATTATTATTATTATTATTATTATTATTAATCATAATAATCATAATAATCATAATATTAAATATGCATGAGTAATTCATGTTTGTATTTTTATTAATAGCCAATGAATTAATTGGTCGATATATACTATACCCATGAAAAAAAAATACATTTAAAATGTATTATAATGTAATAAAAGGTGCTATTTTAAATGTGACATAACAAAACTTAGAATAATAATAAATTAATATATCTTTTATTTTTTGCTAATTATTGATTGTAATATATGAATATATTTAATTTCATGTAAGATTGCTGTAATTTTCAGTTAATGAAATGTCAAGCATTTTAATTCCAATTTTTGTATTAATAACAACAACATAATTTTAGATCAGTGCTTCTCATTTTTTTTTGCTGTAAAAAAAAAAAAGAAGAAGAAAATATTTTATGTTGTAAGTACATATCTGGAGAGGAGCTAATGCTCCTCGTGCACACTCTTGACTGTGAGACTAACACTGCCACCTACTGAACCAAATGTGCAATTACACTTTATTATAGTGAGGGAAAAAACAAACAAAAAAAATGGCTAAAATATATTTGATGTTTAAAACATCACATTTAATGTAATGTAATGTAATTTATCATTTTCTTTAAAAGAACTTTGTTTTTTTTAATTATAACTTATTTTAAATGCAACGTATTGTTTTCTTTTCCAGATTTGGAATAAAATATCTTTAATTTTAATTATTGAAATATATTTCTGCTTCTATTTTGTTTTTAATAGCAATAAAATATAGTAAATATAATTTAAATATGAAGTCAAGTGAAAATTGTTCCTATAATATAATTTAAATATGGCATTTTGATTAATATAGAATTTGTGGAATATGAATTAAGCAGAAAAATATCATCACAGACGTCACAGTTGCTCAGGGCTAACGACCAATCACAGTTGAGCAGTTTCCTGGCTTTGGTCACATGATGTTATTTTGAGTCGACGGCAATTGGCTATGAAAAATGGCCGACCCACCGAGATGGATAAAAAAATAAGCGGATTTTGCTGCTTAATTCATATTCCACAAACACAATATTAATCAGAATACTGTGTTTGGACTATATAACATATTGTTGTAAAGAACAATTTTTGACCTGAATCCATTTTTGTCATTCTGATTTTACCAGAGAAACGACAGTCTGAACTTGTCCAATGTACATCTTGGACCAGCTTATCAAATATGAAATCAACATTTTCACAATCACTGACGCAATATTTTTTGAACGCGTCGGCGCTTTGCTCGATGAACCTGCGAGAGTTCGCTTCCTCGCGCTCCAGGTGATGTCATCAATTCATTCCCTCGTGTTTTTCTTTTTTGGAGCGCAGGTCCGGCGGCGGCGGCGGCGGCGGCGGCGGCGGCGGCGGCGGCGCAGCCCGCCAATGGAAACCAGTCCCAGGCCACGATGGCGGCCGCCGCCAAACGCAAAGACGCCCAAAGCGCCCACAACGAGCTGTACTACGAGGAGGCCGACTACGAGAGGCGAGTGCGCAAACGCAAAGCCAGGTAAGCCCACGATGACGTTCGTGTCGTGAAACTTCCTTTCGGGTCGAGGTCGGCAACCGTTCCGGTCAAAAGGGCCAAATGAATAACCAAATATCTGTCCGGAGCCACAAAACTTTTGAACAGTGTTAATGTTAGTCGAATGTACCGAGTGGCCCAAAAGCGCATTCGAGCTGCACAATCATCTTC
The DNA here is from genome assembly GCF_051991245.1 of Festucalex cinctus. NCBI lineage: Eukaryota > Metazoa > Chordata > Actinopteri > Syngnathiformes > Syngnathidae > Festucalex > Festucalex cinctus. The sequence continues at coordinate 28,425,470 of NC_135421.1, forward strand.
ATATTCATCTTTTTTTTCTACCCTCCAGCTTCTGTTTTTGGATTTTTTTTTTGTGTGTGTAAATGTTCATACTTCATTTTTCATACATTTTTAAACTTTTTAAAATTTTACGGACATATGGTCATTTTTTTGCCTCTTTTCTTCCCTTTTTATACATTTTTTTGGACATTTTTTTTCTGCCTTTTTAATGGACATTTTATGTTAATTTTATGATTTTCCTTTTTCTTTTTGGACATTTTTTCTGCTTTTTTTGATGGACATTTCATGTTAATTTTCTGCTTTTTCTTTTTAGACATTTTTACCTGCCTTTTTCATGAACGTTTTATGTTAATTTTATGATTTTCCTTTTTCTTTTTGGATATTTGTTCTGCCTTTTTAATGGACATTTCATGTTAATTTTATGATTTTCCTTTTTCTTTTTGGACATTTTTTTTCTGCCTTTTTCATGGACATTTTATTTTAATTTTATGATTTTCCTTTTTCTTTTTGGATATTTTTTTCTGCCTTTTTCATGGACATTTTATTTTAATTTTCTGCTTCTGCTCTTTTTTTTTTTTTTTTTTTATAGACATTTTACAGTCACTTTTTGGATATTTGTAGGTATTTTTAAAAACTTTTTTGTCTAACCTTTGTCTGCTCTTTTTCTGGCAACTTCAAAAATGTTGACTATTTTATGTATTTGTTTATTTATTTATGTATTTTTTAAAGTGACTCATTAATTCATTTGAATCATATTTTATCTAAAAAAAAAAAAAAAATACATTTAATAAAAAAAAAAAAAAAAAAAAAGAAGAAGAAGAAATGTAATTCATAAGCACCACTATAATCGCAATATCGCCATCTTTGGTTAGGTTGGCGGTGGCGGTGGAGGAGGCGTTCACGCACGTGCGGCGTATGAAGAAGGAGGACGAGCGCGCCGCCCCGTCCGACATCATGGACGTGCGCGAGGCGGCTCTGGCCGTTTTCCCCTCCATGGCCCGCGCCCTGCAGAAGTACCTCCGCACCACTAGGAGGCAGCAGTGTCACAGCATGGAGAGCATCCAGAAGCACCTGGCCTTCTGCCTCATCAATAATATGAGCCCCAAGGTTGTTTTTTTGAATCTCTTGGCTCACCTCGTTCGCCCGCCAAATTCCCATCCAATTGTACGTTTCGTCTGCGTCCTCGCCGGCAGGCCTTCCTGGAGACGTACCTGTCGCCTGGCCCCACCCTGCGCTACGGCCCCGAGCGCTGGCTGGCCGACCAGTGGACGCTGGTGAGCGAGGCGTCGGTGACGAGCGGCGTCAAAGACGGCGGCGACTTTGTGCTCAGGTGCCTCGACTTCAATCTGGCCGTCAGCGTCAAGAGCATCCCGTACATCCGCGTCAGCGAGGAGTACGTCGACCCCAAATCGCACAAGTTCGTGCTTCTGCTCCAGTCGGAAACGTCCGTGTAGCGCCGGACGGATGCTCGTCCGGGCCGACTCCGCTCTGACCACGACTGCATTTACCTTCTCAAAAAGGCTCCGTTTTGTTTTTGTCTTTTCTTTGCGTCGTCTGACAGATGATGGGAAGATATCTGGATTTTCTACGTTGACATCCTGTATGCACTATAAAAAAAAAATTAAAAAAAAGACTCATTGTTGTTGTTTGCATGTGGACGAGCGTGTGACTTTTCAGGATGCAAAAAAAAAATGTGTTATTGTGAGAGACGCAACTGCTAGTTTTCAATTAGCTGTTGGCATGTACAGTATTTATGCGTCAACGTGGATTATACCCTGCATACGTTTTATATTAATACTGTGCATTGCTTCAATTTGAACTTTTTTTTTGTTTTTTTTGCTTTGTGCAGGCAAAGATTGTGAATTTCTACGTATATGACATCAAACACTGAAATCACCACAGTCGATGTTTCATATGTCTGAATGTTTGCTATACTGTTTTTTAAAGACATTTTTTATATCACAAAGTATTACAACACTTCTCACGGCATGGAACTTTACGTATATATGAATATTCAGTGATTACAGGGAACATTTCTTTTTTATATATAAACTGCAAAGTGTATTGCACTCACTTGAAAAAAAATCTGTTTTTTCTGAGTATTTTTTTTATTTTTTATTTCATGTTATTATTGTTATTGTTATTATTATTGGGCTTTTCAGTTTTATTGTTTTTTTTCAGTTTTCTTGATTATTTCTATCTTTTTTTTTTTTTTAATATTGTTTTTCCAGACTATTTTTTTGAGTAATATATTTATTTTTAATATTTGTTTTTCTGAATATTTTTCCTGGTTTTGTTTTCTGTTTTTCTGATTATTTATTTCCTGCTTTTCTGAACATTTTTATGACAGTTTTTTTTTTTTCTAATCAGTATATAGGGCGAAATTATTCCGAAAAATACACAAAAAAAACAAAGTTAAAAATAAAGCCTTTTTTTTTCTCTCGTTTTTCTTCCAAGTAAATGTAATCCGCACTTCCGTAATAAGCTGTA